>NW_026623731.1:0-68501 GCF_030028575.1 Malurus melanocephalus | reverse complement strand
GGGGGCTGATCCCTACGTGCGGTGATGAGGTGTTGCTGGCGGGCTTGCGAGGCGATTTTGTGTTCTCGGTGGGTACTCAGTGCACCGCACTGGCAGCAGTGGAGTTTGCGTAGGGGAAACTGCAATTAAGAGAGACCACAGCAAGTCACCGGCACTCGGTCCGGGTGGCTGTGCCTCAGCCAGGATGACTGAGCGGTGCTGGCCGGGGGAGATGGCACAAAGCATAAAAAGGTGTGGTGRAAGAGTCGGAATCGCATCTGGGAACTCCGGGCCTGGAGTTTGGGGCGCTGGGAGCCATCATGTTCGGGAAGGAGGTGCTGTTYCCCACGCATGGCATAAACCTTCTTGCTTCCCTCCTTTTTCTGTGTTATAATCTGCTTTTTAACGTAGTTATTTTCTGAAAGAAGGCTGACATCAGCTCAAATTCTGTAGTGTTGCTCCCTCACAAGTAGGTTGTTGCTCTATTTCTCCACATATCCAGTTGCATGTGAGAATGCAGCCGGCATGGGAGCTGGGCTGGCAGAGGCTGTAAGGGGAACAGGTGGGAGGGGTTTTGCACAGTGTTGCACCACTCCACAGCAAAAAAACTGAGAATTACCCAGGAGGAGCCACAAAAGTGTGCCTGAGTTGTTGGTGTGACGTGGCCACCAGACAGGGTGAGGGAAGCAGAGCACCAGGACACCTGTACTTACCCACAGGTTTTAATCTTGCATTTGAAGTTGGACACAAGACTGGCTAAAATCTCAGCCTTGCTGGCTTGTGGATAACAAAGAGGACAGCTTACATCCTCTTCCCAGCTGGACTCTAACAAGGCTGCTCTGTGAGCACAGGGTGCATCTCATCCCACAGCAGTCTTCTGAGAGAAAATATTGGTGTCTTACTCATTATCTGAGCAAATGGGTAGGCACCTCATTTCCAGGTGGGTTCCAGGGCTGTGGGTCTTAGATGAATGGAGAGAACTCCCAATGGCCAAGGTGAAGTCTTCCATGGCTTGTCCTTTTGTTAAGCCAAGGCGGATCTATGTAGTTGCCCTCTCAGCATGCCGGCTGTTTTTGATGCTATTCTGAGGTGCCTAATACGTGGTTTCATGGGTGGCTGAGTTGTCATGACAGCTTCCATCTGTCCATAGAAACATGTCTTGCTGTCCATTTTTATTCCTTACCATCTCTTGTATCCTTCGCTCCCTTTACTCGTGGCTGTAACCTTTCCCTAAGCCAGCGCTGGAGCACTTCAGATTGCTAAACTGGTCAGTCTCATTAAATAGACAGAAAATTACAGCTTTTTTTTTTTTTTTTTTTTTTTTTTTTTTTTTTTTGGAAGAGTGGAATAGTGGTCTGGAGTGGAAGAGTGGTCTGGAGTGGTCCAGCCGGTACTGGAGTCAGCATCTTGTAGTATTACCTACACTTCCTCACTTATATTCCAGCATAGATTGCAGGATTGAATGCAAGGGCACAGAATCTAGTGCTCAAGTGTAGGTTCTCTTGTTGAACCTGTTCTCATTTAACCTGCCCTGTGCCATTCATAAAACCTGCAGTGGGGCCAGCACAGTACTCTGGTCACAGGAGGACTTTCTGCCATGCTTTGACAGCTAGTGGAGAGCTTAAAATGTTAGCAAACATCTCTGAACAGTTGCTGCATGCTTCTGGGTTTTGATCTTTTGAAAAAGAAAATGTTACAGTAATTTACAAACTCATGGCTCCAGTTTCTGTGACAGGATCCTGTAGCTATAACAAGAGAGAAGCACCATGGCTGTTGACATAGGATGTGCTCTGTGGCACCCTACCTTAACCTGCCCTCCTCATCATTTGCACTAGAATCCTTAGGGCTATTTCCTTAGGGTTATTTCCTTCACACAGGACCTGAGTAAGAGAGTAAGAAAAGTGTGGGTCATAGGCAGGGGATATTCTCAGTGTAGCCATGATCATAATGGAATATAGTACAGAATGCCAGGTATTATTACCTTAATTGGAAGTATAGTAATTATCCTGCATTGCTGGTCTTCTGGGATTTTGTGTCACCCTAGAGAAAACAAGCTGCATTTTGAGAAACATCAGAACTGCAGGAAAATTGAGATAGTGTCAGCCTGTTTGTTTTTGAAGGAGACATCAAAGTGTTGGAGACTGAAAGTTATCTGTGCTCCAAGAAAATACTGCTGCAAGTTTTCAAAGCATCAATTCCAGCTCTCCTTCTTGCAGTGCTGATAAGCAGTTTCATCCAACTTACTCTGTAAAATGGAAGCTGGAGAGGGGATTTGTGGATTGGTTCTTAAAAACCAGTGTCTTCAGAAAAAAAGAGTGGCTTTTGTAAGCCGATGTCTCATCCAGGGTCATGCTGGAGTCAGAGGGTCCCCAAGCAAAAATAAAAGTTTGCATAAGCTGATATCTTCACTCGTGGTCTTTTCTGCATTGCTTGTAGACAGAGATCTAGTGCAAAAGGGAAATCTGGAGGTTTCCTTCTCTGTCTTGGAAAAAGCATCCCTTTCCTTTTCTTACAGTAGTTATTGCAGTTTGTGTAGGAGATAATTTTGTTGCAACTATTTATTGTCTAGTTCACAAGCAGCATCTCATCTTGGAGAGAAATGGGTTGCTTGTAGAGTTTAGAAACAAAAGGGGTTTTCATTAATGATGTCGGGAGCTGAAGCTGGCTTCAAGCTGTTCAAGTCATGACAGGATGACTTAGAAGTCAGAAATTTGAGGCATTCCTATGTCTAGCATTTAATCAACAGGCAAAGCGTTGGGAGGTAAGCAGAAGAAATCAGTGGTAAATCAAAGAAGAATAGGTCAGGTATTCGTTAGAGAAAGGATTGATCTCAGGGATACTAATGAAAAGGAGGGCATGAAATGAATCCTAAAGAAAAGTTTGAACTAGTTGTGTCTGCAGCAAACTGGCAGTCAGGGAGCCTTAGAAAAATTGCTTGACTGTCTTGCATGAAGGGCCATTTGCAGAACTGCATTCTCAAAGTCAGATTTAATCAGCTGTACACCGAGACTTTCCAGCCACAATGCAGCTCTTGCAGGAGTAATTATTATTTGTGTTTTTCACTGTGTATAGAGCCATCATAGGTATTACACATGAAATTATAACAATCTGCCTTCTGTCAGCATACATGCTGAAGCAAAAGCTAATTTGGTGATGTTTTCAGTGCATGCTAGAGCTTGATTTTGCTGGCTCTTGCCATATTCCTAGAAAACCATCGATCACTTCAGTGGGACTATTCATCATGCTAGGGCTTTCATGATTAACATGTTGCAAAATCAGGTTTAATTTTGAGCTCTGGGGTAGGGATTTTTTGTATATGTAAAATTACAAATTTGTCTAAAATAGCATGTAAACAATAAAAATAAAGTTGCTGTGTGGCTTATCTGCTAGTAACAGGATTGGTTACATTATTCATGGTAATTAATTGTTATACCAAAAGCTGCATACAAGGTATAGATATAATTGGTGAGGTTTAAGACACCAGTCTGCACTAAATGAAAGTCAAATGCTGGTTGTGCTGATCATTGACCACATTACACTGCAAGTGAGGCTAAGGTACAGGTCTGGAACCATAAACTGCTTGTAGGCATACTGTGCCAGGGATGTGCCATGTGACTGGTAAGGACATGGGAGACTTTACCTTATACCTTATTGTCTCTGGTGCCATATATGTGTATTGTGTCTTTCATCCCAGAGGATCCTGATGTACTTCTTCAGTAAGTTTTTTCATTTCATTTCAACAGAGGCACCTTAAGGTAGTAAAGGARCAACTGCATAAAGTTGCTCAGTCAGCAACCCTTGGAAACCAGGTGGGGAATCAGGGTAGGGAGAATTGGTTCATAAATCAAATTTGGCCCTAGACCACAGGGGCTGTAACTCTTACCCATGGCAGGGTCTCTGTGGGACTGTATTTATTAAAATGATCACAAGTCACATTTCATTCTAAAGAGAAACAGAGTCTTTCAGTARCACTGAATCATTTAACATCATTATAGGCTTATGATTTGATTCTAACTCTGACCAAATTCCCAGGGCTCTTGGTTTCAAGATTTCTTAACCCATGCTCTAATCAAGCCCAAACCTTCATTCATTACACAGCCTCCTGAGATCCCATCTAGTGGGGGCATGGCCACTGGCCGTGAGGAGTTTGCAYGTTCTCATTGACAGGACCCATTTGAGGTATCTTTGCCTACACAGGTGCTCTGGCCAGTTGGAATCTGCAGCTAAAACATGAAGTGCATAAGCTGCTGATACAAATTCCTTCCTGGGAACAGGAGTTGTCTACTGATTTCACCCTACTGTGCAATTCARACTATGAAGTTTTGTTTACTTTCAGACAACTTTGAAACCATGCCCGAGCTGTTAAATCCCTGCCCAGGGTTTCACAGTGCTTATCGTGTCTGCACTAGGCTTCAGTCACAACCCTAAAATGATTTCATGTCCTCAGCATGCCAAACATAAACACACACATTGTCATTCACTGCTTAATAAAGAATTCTGTGCAGCTGTCTGTTCCCTGGAAATTTTCCTCTCTCAGCCCCTAAAGACAACAATCCTGCCCAAGCCATATCTTGCTAAGGAGTAAATGGCTTCTGAAGGTGGTTTCACACAGGCTTTTCACTTCATTTTACTTCCTTTCAGCTGTGTGTTTTGATTTTTGTTTTGATTAGAATTACTGCCTGTAATATTATTTTCCCATTTTTAACCTTTTCTCTCTAGCTGATTTATATAATCTTAATCCAAAAGGAAGAATAATATCACTAGATGATGGGGAAGGGTGGATTTTGTTTTCCTAAACTAATTAACTTTGGAAATATTTGGAAGAATATTCCATGGTTAAGCTTTTCTCTCAACAAGGTTTTCTTTCTTTTTTTTTTAATCTGCATTTCTCTTTCTTACCTAGATCTAATAATACAAATGTCTGCAATTATAGAGTATTAATAAAAAAGCAATAGAGTCAGGAAAGATCCATCTACAAAGGCAGTAGAGCCAGGAAAGAGTTTTCTACAAAACCACAGATATTTTTCATGCCCAAAGCATCACCCTTTCCTCTGTTTTTGAACATCCTGTATATGTTCCCTCTGATCCCCATCCCCCAGCAAACTGGGATGTGGAAGAAACGTAATTGTGGCTGCTGGAGTCTTGGCTGCAGCCTCTTGCCTGGGGAGCACCTTGCTCTGCCACACAAAGGAGAGCTAGTGTTTCTGGAGGGACAATGGGGAGGGGGCTGGAGTGCATGGGGCGGGAAACGTGCCTGGGAGCAGCTCCACCAGCTCCGAAATCCTGCGAGCAGGAAATAATCGGCTGAGCAGAGGCCACCGCTTGCAAATGCCCCGGCGGCGCTCTCTCTTTCTACCTTCTGCTACCCGGCAGCGCTGCAGATTTCCCTCCCTGGGAAATCTTGTGCCCAGATTAAAAAAAATACTGGGGAAAAAAATTTAGAAAAAGCCAAAAATAAGCATACAATCCTGCAAGTTTAAGGGAAGGAAAGGGATACCCTTAATGTGCTGTGTCATCCTGCTTCTTAAATGAGAAATGGGGGATGAAAGGAGAAAAGGGGCACATTGAGGCTGAAAATTTCCATGAAGTAATGGCACTAAGATGATTTGAATTAACCCACAGGATGAATTTAGCCTGACGTGTAAAATCTATTTCTACCATTATCGCTGCTAACCTAAGCCTACAGATAATAACAGTCAAGTGCTTACCGTGCTCTTGCTCATCTGTTTTTCCCTCCCGCCCATTTAGTAAATGCATCAGTTATATATTAACACTGGTATGCTGTGTCAAAGCAGCAAGAGCTCTGAAATTAGGCGGCAGGAGCAGAATATAATATGACTGGAAAGAACCAGTGAAATCTGTAAACAAAGGATTGTAAAAATCATCATTAGAAGTCAGCTACATTGTTGCAAATTAAGATCTTAGAATGAAATAATTTGAATTAACACCAATGTCAATGCAAATGGAGGTCAAATGTGGTAAGTTTGGCTAAAATGCATTTCCAATTTTTGCATTACTTGGAGCAAAACAGATCCAAACATGAAGAAAAGTCATTGCCTGTACCTGACTTAAATGCTRTGGCAATTCATGAAAAGTTATCTTCTGCTGTACAGTGTGGATCTCCTGCACAGACACATTCCATAAATACTCTTCTCTCCATCATGTTCTGGATAAAACTACTAATGTGTAGGTTCTGTCTGCTCTCTTCCTCATCACATTACCTGGCACTGAGTAAGGGAGTTGGTGAATTCCCAGTTCCTGTGCAAAGCCAAGAGATGACCAAGAAGAATGCTATGATATCTTTCCATGCAGGAGATGACATTAGGAAAAGGGCCTGAAATATGGGATTTATTGCACCCAGTATATTGAAGTATATTATTAAAAGAGGCATCTAGATCTCCTCTCATTCCTGGTAAATTCCTTCTGAGCAGTTGGGTGGGTGTCCAAGGGGGGAGTTGGTTAGGGTTTGCTCTCACCTCTGAAAATGGGTGTCAGGTTTAAAGGTGCTTCCCAAACTCCACACAGCGCCCCTTTTTCTTACAGGTAGGGCTCTGCCCTTACCATTCACAGCWGCACCACTCTGGTCAGAGGCTTCCTTACCTGTTGTAAGAGCTACCACTTACTTTAGTATTTTTCTTCTCTCTGAAGGGGATGGTGGTTCTTCTGAAGCCTGAAGAAAACAATTTACTTGGAATTGAGCRTTTCAACCTGCCATTCTTCAGGAAGAAGAAATGTCTTCTTCCTGAAAACTAAAAGAGTTGATATGAACAATTATATCAAGAAATAATAATCACATTTCACCGAATTTCAATACTTCTAGAGGCTGCCTGGAGGTGTTAAAATATCTGCTGCAACTCACCTTATTAAAGCATTTCTGAATTGAAAACTATTTCATCACATTATAAACATTTCATCAGGTTATAAAAACTGCTTTGAAATCTTATAAGTGTAAAAAGTCTTGAGCAATGAAACCCCCTTGTAAATAAAGAATGTGGCTGTGAAATATAATCCCTGGAGGGATTGGTTTCTGTCCTTTAGAAAGGACATTACTTTGAGACAAGCAAAGACAAAGTGAAAGCTGGAGATGATGGCTGGTAAGTGAAGAAAAGGTGAAAGTAATAAAATATGTACAACAGGGGTTCCTAATCTGCAATGACTATAAGCATGTCTCACTGACTTCAGTTCTGAATAAATCATGCTATCTATACCAAGGTTATCTCCTTTCGTCATCATGCATCAAGTAAAGATGAGAAACACAAGTCAGCCTGGTTCACTTAAAGTTACTTCCAAAATGTATTCAAAATCTGTAAAAGGTAGGAAGCATTCTTTAATTCTTTGTATGTGTCAGTTATGTCCCATAATAACTATTACTGCTATTGATTTTTAAAATATTTTAATTCATGGTTGAGAATTAAGTTTTGGGGGTTTGTATGGTTTTGTTTGTTTTCTTTCCATGGGGAAGATTTCCACAACCTCTTGGAAATGATCCAATAAAGGAGTCCTACTTTTTAAAAAATAGCTGGTTCTATTCCTTCCATTAAAATGACAGAAGAAATACTCGTCTCACTAACAGTAAAAGCMGTTTTTAGAGTTACCCCTTGCCATCTCCGGTGGTAAAGCTCAGCTGTAGCAGAGGGAAGTCCTGCTGGCACGGAAGAGAGTTCCTTGTGGGTGGGTCCCATTCTCAGGGGGTGCAGTRTGCTCTGAACACTGCCCCAAACATAGCACTTGGTCATATGGATATGAGCAGGCTGCTGAAAGAGGGCTTTTCTGCAGAGGTGAAAGCACTTCAACCAGGCATTTTGTGCTTCCTTTTCAGGCCACTAAGAAATTTCATCTTAAGGTACATAGCACTTTATAATGCCCATCCCATATTTCCCTCATTTCTTTGACATTCTTTTAGGTGGAAAATACTTTTGAAAATCAGTTTTTGTGTTGAAAAGAATTATRAAAAAAAATAGAAACAGGTAGTAATTTCAAATCACCATGCATGTGCCAGTTACRTGGCCATCTATGCTCATCAGGTTGTTTTGTTTTTTACTTACTTTACTGTGACTCTACAGGGCTAAAATTAAGTAGGTAAGTACTTTTAAGTAAATAGAGATACGTTTGTCATGCTTTCAGTCATGTCTCCGGTGTAGAAAGCCAGTCCAGTGTCCCTGGACTGACAGGTACAAGGTTGTTGCAGGTATCTACAGCATTTTTGCTGTAGATAGCTGCTCTCTCCCCTGCAAGCTTACCTCTCTGAAACAGAAAATAGTATTTCCAAAAGTGTTTAAACTTGATCACCTCATTTTACTTCATCTATAAAAATCCGTGTGTGTGCATCCAGGTCTATCCTCCGTTTCAAGGGAGGGTAGCACCACTGGCACTGATGCACTGGGGCTGCCCATGGAAAAGATTGCTCTTCCCTGTGCCCACACAGGACCTGAAGGCAGGGATGTCATGGCTGAGGAGGCAAATGGATAACATGGCTCATGGCCGGCTGTGTCACTGCCTTGTGGTCTCAGCTCCTGGGTGGCAAGGGGCAAATTCCTGCTCTCTGTGCTTAAGGCACCTAATTTATGATACGGTTTCAGGTTACAGCTAAACTGGTCCAGCCAAAAGGAATGTTCTGCTCCTCTCCCTCTCTCTGCCTTCTTCTTCTGCTGCTTCTTTGGAGTGCACCCTAGTGATCATACAGCAGCAGGGTGAATTGGTCCATACGGCCTCCCCTAGAAAAACTGATCTATTTTTATACCTCTGTGCTAAACTGAAGAGCCTTGCTCCAGCAAGATACAGGGAAGGATGGCAGGGACTGCAGTTGGAGTTGCTGCAGTGACAGACAACCTTCTCTGCAGAAACCCACTGCTTAATAGGGTTTACTGAAATGTCAAGTAACACCTAAGTCAGAGAAAGAAAAGCCTAAATCTTAACATTTCATGCTTTCTGGATATGATGTGTAGCAGAAGAATGGGAGTGGATAGCTGGGATAGCTGGGAGATAGTCTATCCATGTTTCTAGCAGAGAAGCTACTTAGCAGAGGGAATTCTCCAACTTTTCATACCATGCTTCTTCTCTTCTGGAAGTTTTGGGGCTTCATACCTACCTTCCTTTCCCAGTGTGCATTCTCTCCTCCAATCCCCTGGATGGGGCACATCAGCCAGTTTAAGAAAGAAACAAAAAACCCTGTCTCTGACTGGCTGTGGGAGGCCACTCTCTCTTCTGTGACTGTACAGTCGTCTCATCTGAAATTAGGCAGCATAGATAGGTCTCAATAGTCCAGGTCTGTGTAAACACCTGTTGTCAAACACSTGATGTCAATGATTTGAATGAATTTGGACTCAGTTGTCTGGACCTTAAGTATTTGATTGCACTGCTAGCAAAGAAAATTTGAAATTTCTTGGTTAATTGTAGGTGGGATGAGAGAGAGGTTTGCATAAGAAACACTGTCTGTGACGCCTTCGGTTTTGGGGACTAGAAGCTTGCTCAAGTCCAGGACAGTATGCTGAGCCATGTAAACATTTGGATAAGACTTGGATCCGTAATTAACACTTGCAGATGTTTGCAAGGACTTGATCTACAGAATTCCCCCTGACTGGGACATAAGTCTTCATGAGGAAGGATACATTCCCTTACTGAAATTGCCAGTAACTAGCTGTTGTTCATGCCAATTTACTAAAGACAAATGTTGTACTGTCAATGCAGGTGGTCACAAGCAAAGTGCAACCTCCTCTTTGTTAGGGCATCAGCTAAATAGTATCATCCATCCTGTATTAACCTACCCTTAGCCTTACATGGGATAAACCGATGAATGAAGCCAAATACAATGAGATAGTGAACAAAAAACAATGTCAAAATTTGAGTTTAGTCAGTAGCCCAGGAATGAGAGCTGTGGTGGTTGTGGTGATGAGCCAGAGGAATGCTGCTGGTATTAAGAGCTTTTTGCTGTGTCACACATTCCTGTGTTTTGCAGGATCTGAAGGAATTAGCCTCAGGAAAGCTCAGAGTTTATTTCAGGTAGGTAAACTCTGTTTTCTGGTCTTTTGGTCGGTGGTGGGAAACATTCRCAGCGATTGAAGGAAAGATCAGTTATCTTCCAGATGGTGACTTATGAAAGCAGGGAAGAGGGCTGCGTCTGTCAGGTGTAGGCTAGGGATGACAAAGAAATTTAACTCCATTCCAAAAATGTTAACCATATTGTTCACGCTCAGCATTGAGGGGGCCTGTGGCTGCTGTGAGATTAACCTCGTGACCCCGACAAGAGTTTAGACSGGCCTGTCAAAAGCATTATGCTTGAAGGCAGTAATCGTTCTTTATTAGAAGAACAGTTACTTTGCCTGCTTTCTACTGCCCACCTATGAATTGCATTTTGGCTGCAGCACCACCTTTAGGAAATGGTGTGTAGTTTAATTATTAACAACAGCAGATTCCTAAAGGCTGTGGACAGCCTCTTCAGTGTGGTTTGATTTGCCCTTAGAAAGCAGCTTGATGTAAAAATGTGCTTATCTGGTATAACAGTGATTTTCCACAGGGGCTGGTAGTAGACTGTCAATTATTTCAGAGTATGTAAATTTCTTTTATTAAAGGAAATTGGGAAAGTTTGTGCTTGTTTTTTTCAAGCAGATGTGAGAGCTAAGTTTTTAGAATGGCTGTGCCTATTTATGACCGTCAATTTCAGATCATCCTGTGAAAGACACCTGTTTGAAGAGCTGCAGCATTTAAACCATTGCAGCCTCGGTGGTCCAGAGAAAGGCTATTATGTGGCATTAAGAGCTCATACAGTTGTAAAAAGTGATTGAGCTTTTGGGCCCAGAGGCTCTTCAGTAGGTTTGCAGAGAATCAGCTGCTCTTGAGTGCTCAGATTCTGTGGCTCGAGGGAGGTRTGGCTGCTCTGCTAAGTCCTCATCAAAAATTGCTGTTGTAATAGCTTCCCACAGTTGTGGGATTTTTTTCACATTCTCTCTTGACAAGTTCTTTCAAAGATAAAATGTGAAGTGATTTAGTATTTTGTTCAATAGGCTGATTCACACAGTGTCACTCTGTAGTGGTTCAGGTATTCTGTCACAACTGTATTACACAGCATGTGCTCGCAATTAATATGCACTGAACAAGCAAATAACTGATTTAGGCCACAGGGTATGTTCTCTGTGGACATAAAACCTAGTTTCAAAATACATGTAAAGCAATTTTTAAGGAAGAAATACTCCTTTAATAATGTCATTTCATATGGAAAGTGTTGCAGAAACTTTATAGCCACATCAGACCACTTACACAGTTTCCTGCAAACATCTGGATCCTTATTGCATCCACAGGCCTAACATTTCAACTTTCTGACCCCTCAGGCTCTGTGAATGCTGAGAGTTACATTTGGGAACATCTTAACTGAACACACCTCCTGCTTCTTTTTCTTATCTTTATAGCATAAAGGAGATAGACAAAGGATGTAATTTCTACTTTTCAGGAGCACTGTGGCTGTTCATACTGGTAAAACCATCTGGAAGCACAAACTCCTGCTGCTGCAGACTACTTATGCCCTAAAAGAAGCTAAAACAGTGGTATTCCTCTAAATTCTCCTTTCCCAGTTTCCATGCTGTCCACTTTGAGGTGTTTGATTAACCCCTGTGTTTATTTTGATGGGGATGCTGTCACCTGCTTTTTGCAATCAATGGATGCTGCCAGTGGGATAGTAATAGGGCACGGTCAGCTGCAGTCTCCCTTGGGACTGGGAGTATCTCTCTCCTAGCCTTTCAGGACAAAAAGCTGCAGGAAAGCCATTCATCTCAGGGTTCGGGCATTACACCACAGGGGGAGGTGCAGAGTTTTTAATGCATGAAGTCACTGCCATTCACAGGGAACTAATGAAAACACTGTCTTCAGCTGTGTTTAAAATCCCTTGGATGCCTGTGTGTGCGCGCATGCGCACTGCAAAACAGATAATTGATACTGTGAGGTCTTTGATACCTTTTTTCAATGAGGCTATTTGTCTCTGCATAATTTTTGGACAAGCCTGCAATAGTGATGTTTGGTTGCTGCCCAGGATTAGCATGTTTAGCAATAGAAGAAGAAGAGAGAGATGGCATCCAGTACCTAGGTGATGGGCTCAGCTCAGTGACATGCAGCTGAATAAGACATGCCTATTTAACCCTAGAATCATTTTTCTAACTAATCATGGAGTGTGCATGACATTTGTTATTACTGACATTATAATGCATCCATTCACTCTACTAGAACTGCTAAGCTGTTCCCACTGAAAGTAATGGAAGCTTTGTACAAGCTGAAGAGAAGCAGAATTGGGTCCCACTAGAGCAGGCCAGGAAGTTTCTCTGCTCAGCTTTATTTTTAGGGAGCTGGATAACTGAAGCAGAAGCCCTCCTGATGCAGTTTTGGTAGGAATATGTTGGGCAGTTCTATGCTTTTTGGTGATCTCTGTTTCCACATTATAAGTTGCTTTTAAAGTATCTTTGAATTTCTTGGCTTTCAAGAATGCAGTTTCATTTGATTTTGCTTTATCTTTACTACAAAGAACACTGTAATTCAGTTTTTATTCCCCTCAGAAGCACTGTGTGATCATTGAATCACTTCAGTGCGTGGCAGGTGAGCTAGAAAGCTGAGGCAGCAACGTTAGCCCCCACACTCCTGGAATCAAGAGGATTTCCTGTCACAGTTTTGTCACTGACAGTGACCKAAGTTCTAGCCATTTTGCTTACTGATTTTGCACTGGCTAAAAAAACATCATTGATGCACTTGCCTGACTCTCCAAAGTGCTACAAAAGTTTCTGAGATAATTTGACAAAGTCACAGTAGAGAAAGACACAAATAGGAAGACACACAGTCCAAAACATTAGACACTTAACTCACTGATGCGTATGTGCATGTTCTGGCACCTTATGTATATTTGAAAAACTGGGCCAAAATGTACTAGGACAAGATGTCAGTATTAAAGCACTCTGCAGTCTGCAAATAGGTGTGGAACTGGAATGCCTTTGGTTCCCAGGCAGAGTTTTCTCAGTCCTAGTTGCAATTATATATTGGTTTGCTATTGCACAACCAAGGAATACCATAAACTGCATATTTTCCACTTGCCTGGTTTTTTTTAAGATCCTTTGAAATACCTTCTCCACTTTCTTGTTGAGAACAGAAATTGGTCTCACAGGACAGGCACATTTCTTGTTGTTTCTCAATCAATCTGGCATGTGAATGGTCTGATTTTCGCTAAACTCGAGGTGGTGTTAAGGAGTTGATTTGTCCCTCTAATGCCCTGATGTTTTCTGTTTCTGCACATCATTTAGACAACTGTCTAATAAAAAGGTTTTAAGCGTAACAATAACATTGCTCTCTCTTTTAGTATCTGGTGGCAAACCTCCAATTCCTCTCTCAATATGCATTGCCTGTAGAATGCAGCAAAGCTTTGGGGACAAGAACACCGCTTCTTAACATTTACACAGCATTAGAGCTACATCAAGTCATGACTCGCTGGAGCCTAAGCCTCTAATCAATATGAGGCCATGTCTCTTGAGGATACACTGTGGTAGAATTAGTTGAATTATTGAAGACAACGGGTAACAATTCAGCTGTGTCCATAGCTGAGGTATGGATGAGAGAGGACAGTTCTTTCTTACTGTGCAACGCTCTTTTCAGTCCCTTATTCCAGCAGCAAGAAATAAAAATATTCTAAGAAAAGTCTTCTGACTGTGTGCTAGAAGTCCATGTGGGGAGAATGAGTAAGCAAGTTAGCTGCCAAACTGATAGCAACATCTGAGTCCTGTCCACTGCAGAGCTCCTGCCTTTCCATAGGGCTGTTGTAGAATAGAATATCAGGTAGGAAAGGTTTAAAGCTCACCTAGTCCAACAACCCAGCAATGAGCAGGGACGGCTTCAACTAGATCAGGTTGCCCAGAGCTGCATCCAGTCAGACTTTGGATATTTCCAGGGATGGGGTATCTGCCACCTCTCTGGACAACCTGTTCCAGTGTTTTACTACCTGTGTTATTAAAAAAGGTCTTCCTTAGATATTATCTAAATATACCCTCTTACAGCTTAAAGCCATTCCCCGTTGGCCAACCTTGCAAAAAGTCCCTCTCCAGCATTWCTGTACCCTTTAGGTACTGGAAGGCTGCTATAAGGTCTCCCCAGAGCCTTCTCTTCTCCTTGCTGAGCAACTCCATTTCTCTGAGCCTGTCTTCATAGGAGAGGTGCTCCATCCCTGCGATCAATTCAGTGGCCCAAAGTGCTGGTTTCAGCTTGGTTAGAGTGAATTTTCTTCAGAGGGGTTAGTACAGATTGGTGCTGGCTGGGGTTAAACCACGACTGTCCTTCTATGGGTTTGCTCAAACAAATCCATGTCCTTCTTATGTTTGAGGGACCCAGAGGTGGGTGCTCCACTCCAGATGGGCTCTCACCAGAGCAGAGGAGACATCGGTCCCTAAACGTGTTGGTTACGCATCTTTTCATGGAATCATGGAATCATTAAGGGTGGAAAAGGCATCCAAGATCATCAAGCCCAACCTTTGACCAAACACTGCTGTGCCCACTAAACCACATCACAAAGGATACGAAGCAGCCCGGGACACTGTCTCTGTGGCAGTAGCAGCTGGGTGGGAGAGGAGGTGTAGCAAGGCAGTGGAYGTGCAGGCCGGAGAGAGGCAGCCTTCCTGGGGGCGAGGCAGCCCGCCCTTTGAAGTCATGGAACAGTTTCCAAGTGCCATTTGTGCCCCTGGCTTGGTTTGCATGCACTCGGCATTACCTCACCCAACAAAGCCGCGTCAGCCGGGGCTGCACAATGGTGGGGGCCGGCTGTGCCCCATGGGGGGCTCCCAGTTGCCCTGGGAACGCCACATTCCAGCATCAGCTGCTAATGTGCAAAGCATGCTGTTGGGGGCTGGCCCGGGCAGAGCATGGGAACATTCTTGCATACTTTATGAGACAGAAACAAACCGACTTTCAACAGAACAACAGCCAGCCATAATCCCCCCCACCCTTTGCCCCACCACCTTTGCCCACCCCTCCAAAGCCAAAGCATTCTGGACCTTTGTGTGAGAGATGGAAGGTTCCTTTCCAGGGTGTTTTGCCAATAAAATGAACCAAGGATACATTCTGATCCAGGAGTGAATTTTCCATGTCTTGGGAGATGAATGGCCTTAGTGTTGAATGCCTGAAGTGTAATTTCCTACAGTTTTTTAGGCCAGGGCACCTAGGCACCCTTGGCCAGGCCCTCCCATGGAAGGTTAACTTCTGGGACAGTTGGAACACTGGCTGACCTAACATCATGAGCAGCCATCTGCCTTTCTCAAGCCTTCTTTCTRTTTTTTCTGCGTGGACAGATTACCACCTGCACTGAGAGCACCAAAATATGGCTCTGCTGCCCACAAATCCCCTATACACGGTGAAACAGCCTGATTATCTACCAGAAGGTGGTAGTTCTGGATATCACCACAAGGCTTTTGAGGGGAAAAAAAGTGAAACCAAAGAAAGCAAAATGGCACTGAGGACAACTTCCTGCTAAGGATTCCTTGTGTGGGTGCATCACTACGTGAATCTGTGGGGTCCTCACTTTAGCCCCCACTTATGGGCAGAGCTAGCTGCAGCAAAGGCAAGCCTGGTTCAACTTTGTTTAAGAAAAAGATAAATAATAACTTTATTAAGTAATTCAAGGCATCTCTGTAGCACATTGGTGTAACAGTGGAAGGAACAGTGGAAGGAACAGTGATGCAAAGATCCCCTTAGCAGGATTCACTAGTGAGCCCAGTTTTTATGCTATTTATGGACCTCTAATTATGCAAGGTGTCTACGTGCAGCAGTTACTTGTGGTTTTTTTTCTTCTACATGCAGAAAAACATGCAACATCACCTGTGTAAAGAAAGCTGCAGTTGCACAAGGCAACTCTTGTCCTTTTGCACTGAAGTGCTCCAAATCCACTCTGTTATTGTTCCAAAAAGCACCTTTAGGAGAAGTGATGGGCAGCATTTGTGTAGCTGGTTTACAGCTGATGGTGGCTGGGGATGCAGGTTCGGTCTGTCACTGACAGCAGTTCTCAGATGCTGCAACTTAGTGCCCATCAATGTGACTACTGGAAATAAATTTGGTGACAGGCCTTTGCTTGGTGATAATCCGGTAAATAATGTCTGTTCCTAAACCAGGATTTTAAGAGACAGCTAATGCTGCAGCAYCACATGGCAAGCTCTTTAAAGGAACATCAGTTTCAAGTCTCTCTGTCTCATCTGTGCTATGCTGGTGCTAATAGCTGCACGCTGCACACACGGCCCTTTTAACTAAAGATTTGAGAGGACATTTGCTTTTGTCTTCCCAGTTTGTTTACTTTGTAAACATGATGTTATGCACTGTCAGTTCAGCTATTTCTGCCCCCTGCAGCCTTCTTTTGGAGATTCTTTATATCTTGCTTTCACACAGCATCTGAGGAGGCAAATCGTTGTGCCATCTGTTATAAACACATATTATAGTGCTGGCTTTCACAAATATTAAGATGAGTGCTATATGTACAATGTTGCCTTTTTTTGCATAAGTAGCTTAGTTATGCAGACACAGTGGTAAAATCATCATTGATGGGTTCGTTTTTCTTTTGTAACTCAGATATAGAATGCTTGTGGTTAAACTGYRTTATGGCTTATGGAAGTGTTATGGTTTATGGAAGTGTTATGACTTGTGACTTAAACATTTCCATAAATGATATTTTTCATATTATAGCAAAACTATACAAAAGCTGCAAAGAAAGTCACCAAAAAACCCTGAATGAGGCCCTGGTGACAGTGGTCCTTAAAGATAAGAAGCAGCCCAGAGCTGGTGAAAACGATGCATACATTCACAAAGAGATCACGATGCTTAGCACCTTCAGGGTGGGGACGCCATCTCCCCAGGACTATCAGCTGCCAGGCCAGCACAGACCCTTACAAGCGAAAGGGTGGGGGTGGAAGGAACAGAGGCTTTGGGATGTGTAGTGAAAAGTGTCTAGTCAAGAGACCTCCTGGAACATCCAAAGGAACCTAGCTGATGGGATCCCCCAACCTTCAGACAACCATATCTGCCAATGGGCAGGCCAGGGGTGTCGTGACCCATTAGGGGCCCCTGCTACAGACACTACTCCATCAACAAGGACCATCTGCTGAAATTGCAGAATAGGGGTCACACACACACCACCCCAGGGGCATAAACATCATCACTGCTCATGCTCTAGAAAGGCAGATCCATGTTAAACAGTTCCTGGAAAAGTTTGGATATGCATAAATGTCTATGAATAAGCATTAGGCTGATGAAATATGAAATGTATTTAAAGATGTCTTCTGTCATAACAGGTGTGCCTCTGGCAGATTGCCAAGCACCCGGCATCATATCCTTTTGCTTTTATGTACCCTATTGTCATTTATTAAAACCTTTTAAATTTTAACAGGAGAGTGAACCTTATTTTTCACACATCTCTGTAAAACGGTTACACTTAATAAGTAGGGTGGGTAGTAGATGCGGTGCTTACCTCTACTTCACTCTTTTTTTTAAAGAACTTGTTTGGCATGAGAATGCAGCATTTTTTATCTAATCAGAGCATTAAACTTGGATTTACAGCATCATCAAGCTATGGCCTGGATTCTTCTATGGGCCACAAAGAATCTGGGGACACATCTGTAGCAAATTTCTTGCATGTCCAGTTCAGTGTTTTTGAACCATGTTGGTCATGAGTGAATACTGCTATTGTTCCTTGCCTTCTGACACATGTCTTCATCCAGTTGATCCTCAGCTGAGTGCTTGCACATCTCTGCAGGCTGCCCTCCCCATGATGGAAGGATTCCTGAGCTGTGAGACACCAAGACTGGCTTTGTGCAGCCCTACACAGATGTTCTACAAGTCTGGAAGCAGTCCAGCGATGTTTACACTGTACTGAATTTGAGTTCACAGTTTCAGATGTTCCCATATCGTGTTCCCCACTGTGTCTGATGGTTCCCATTCATTAAGTCAGACCCAAATTGTATCTTGCAATGTTCACAGCACTCCCCAAAGCAAGAAGACAAGTAGCATGGAAGGTGAGCCCATCTCCAGATTGTCTGCCCCCAGGAATTTGTCATGTTCAAAGTGCAGGCAGAGACCAAAACGTCCATCTGCCAGACCCACTTAGTGTTTCCACAGGGATGTTCCCACACCACCACCTAAGCCACAGTCAACAAAAACATGGTGTTTCTCAAAGAACCAGGATATGTTTGCATTAAGAAAAAGGAATGCCTGAAGAGTGTTATCATCAGGCAAAATCTGATCCTAGGCCAAACAAGAGGCAYACATACTGAAGATTTTTCCACACAAAGTACCTTTCTGATGAGCAATCTTCCCCAGTGAGTGGGAAAACACACTGGGATTTTCAYCTTGAGGCCTTTCTGCTGCCCATGGTCATTTTGCCTGTACACTGTTGCAGGAACAGCTCCTGCTGCTCAGAGCTGATCCAACTGTGCAGCCCAGAGTGGGAGTTGCTGGCTGCTGCAGCTGTTGCATTTGTGAATTGCAGTGCTGCAGGGAGTGGGGCAGCCCAGAGAAAGCCCACCAAAATTTAGAAGAAAATATAATGCAAAATTTAGAAGCTTCTTTGCTTAACTGTGTATGTAAATGTTGCAGCATTTCTCTGCATGGAGAGACTAAGCTGGGCTATAGCTGAGCTGTTTGCTTTATAGCTGAGTTACTACTAAGAGATTCAGCACTGGGCTGAAGGGCTCAGTAAAAGAGGCAATTCCACCAGTTCTGGAAAAAGCATCACTCCAYCGGTGAGGGTAAATGCACTATTGTTGAAAACGTTGCACAAGAACATCCCCTCCTGGCAAAAAAAAAGTCCATCTTTATCACACTCTCTGGAATTTTGTAGTATTTAAATCTTCAGTTCATGTAGCAGGGTCTCTGATATTTCTGAGCTGCTGACTAAAGTAAATCCAAAACAGATTTTGTTTGGCTTTCCCAKGACTCAGCAGTCCCCAAAAGTTGTTTTTATTATTTTAAGTATTAGGCATGTGCATGGGAAAGAATTTTGTTAGTTTAGCTCGACCACTCCCTAGGAGTTTTCTTGTCTCTCTCAGCGTCTCCTTACCCTCGGGCTGCTCATATCTTTCAACAGATCTCACTACTGGACTCAGCAGCTCCTTGTTCCCTGCCTTTCCATGCAGATCCCAGCAGGGCTGGGCACCCACCACCCTCACCAGGCAGGGGGAACCCGTGGCCTTTCACAAGGATGGAGTCACTCCTTCCAAGGGCAGAGACTTTAAGGGTGAACCTTGTGGTCCAGTGTAAAAGACAGTACAGAGCTGTACACTACCTGGATCCCAAACAATTTTCAGACTTTTTCTCAACCAGCATGAAATTAAGACATAAGACTTGTGCTGGCCTTCTGCATATTAGTGAAATCCATTGCTTGTCCTTTATTCCAATCCACTGCTTCTTTCTTGTTCTGTTTCTTGTCTGAATAAYAACAGTGCAGTTCAGTGCTTTTCTCTGGCTAAACCACAAACAAGTAATTCTGTATTTTACACCATGTGAAAATTTCCCCCCAGTTTCCGAACAGAGTGGTAGGTGAGCTGCAGTGGAAGAGGCAGGCAGATAAATTCAAATGGGAAATAAAGAGCTCGTTTGAACATTCAAGCACCTTCAGGGTAAAGCTATCAAATACTTCTGGAGCAGAAGGACCWAAATGTTGCTCAAGCATTTCTTAAGGTCTGCAGGACTCTAATATACTGAAATGGTGAAAATTTTAAGAAAAGATGCTATAGGCAAACAGAATATTGCAAACCAATTCCTTCTTATTTGTATTTAATACTGTTTGTATTACTTGAATGTTACGCCTCAGCTCAGAAGAAAGCATCAGTCTGATTCTCCTGTGTTCCAAGAGTTTGTCAGTCATCACACAGGAAGCCACAAGCTGCCCTCAACCCCACTGTCATTTGTTGGAGCTGGCTGGGTTCACAACATGGACACAAAGATGAAGCTCTCCCCTTTCGTTGAGCCTGTCCAGGTGCTCTTTGCTCCCCAGACCCCTGTTGTGACTTTGTCTTTTGTTAGATGGAAGCCCAGGCTTTCACAAGGCTGTGCTGATCGGGCCAGGCAGAAMAAAGAGTGAATGTGGGTGAAGTGATGAGATGCAAGAGAGGGTAGAAAAGAGGTGGATCTGTGGAAAAACTGGTCCTCTGGTGTCACCTGGGCAGTGTCTGCAAGACTGTTTGCAAAAGGTGAAAGAGGCAAAGGAAGAAAATGCCGAATGTGTGGTGTTACTGGCAAAACAGGCTCAACTGAGGGAATTTTTACTTACTCTAGTTTATTGCCAATTAACTTGGCTTCTAATCACTGATTTGGGTATTGAGAAAAAGCAACCATGGGCAATTAAGCAAACAGCTGGGTAAGCAGCTTTCTTGACTCTTCCCGAGGCACAATTTCAGTAAAACACCTTTCCTCCCTCCATCCCAGTCTCACCTCCCCCTGTTTCTGACGTAGGTTACATTGAGCAATCCCAGAGGTTGAGGCCATATACACATTGGGTTTAGTCTGCTGCTTCTCTGTGCTTCTTCCTGGTATTCCCTTCGTCACGTGTCATTCTTATGGTTTTTCTCTCTCCCTCATGTCTCTTACACTTCTGCCTGCTGGCCTCAGTCCCTCAGAGCTGTCCTTCCCTGGTGCTGATCACCCATAGCTGCAGTCCCACAGGGTGTCCCTGCGTAGTTTGGGTTGGCAATGAGCCACAGGCTGCCTCCTTTTAACATGGAGCTCTTTCTTCCAAGAGTGTGTCCCCAGCTCCATGTCTCCACAATTATCTTGGTCTTCATTTGTCTCCCTGGAAGTGTTCTCTGTGTATCTCCTGCCTTCAATTGCTGCTAGTCTTCCTGAAATATGTCTGAGCTGTGACWCTATGGGATCCTCTGCCTGCCTGGCAACAGCCCTGATGTGTGGTGGTCACCCAGAGTGCTTTCAGAAGAGGCTGGACCCACCTGTGACTGGCACTGGGCACATGGGCCCCCACCACATGGGGCCCCGCTGCTGAAACCCAGCCATTCATGGGGAAAATGTATCTTAAGTGAGACTGAGAGATAAAGATTTTTTTCCAGAGAATGGACAAACAGTGGAGAAGGAATGCAGCACACAAGGAAGGCATGTGCAGAGTGAAGATACAGCTGAAATTAATCTCTCCTTGTACTGAAAAGTATTTACTCCTCCTTGTATGATACAGGAATACTCCATAAAATGGAAAAGCAGCACTTTGAAAAGGTTACTYCAGAATTTCTGCTATAAGGTTTGAAGCTTCTATGGTATTAGGGAACAGTAAAGATCAGGAAAGTGGTCTTCTTCTGCCAGTGATGGACCCTCTTTCTCTTGCCAATTTTTGTTTCCTTTGCATTTGCTAGCCTGATTCAAAYGCCAAGGATACTACTGCAAATGATTTTACTGCCTTATCCCATTTATGTTTTCCTCCTTAAGGAACAAAAAGGCAAAAACACCTTGGCCCTGCTGCAAGAATTCCAGGCATCCCTGCCCTGGTTCCCAGCTTTTGTGGAGAGATTGCCAAGGGTTCTCATGGCCCTCAGGAGAAGGAGAGGCAGAATTCATCACAAGCTTGCTCCAGATTTTTAGTACCTCAACTGAGTGAACAAGCTTGACCTGCCCTCCTAGCAAATATCCTGCGTGAATGGTAGATTTTGTGACTATTACCAAAGTCCTTATTTTGCACTGCAGGATTTCTAGGACTGCAAGACTTGTACGGTTTGTTGGCACAGGATCATTGCCCTCCTTGAGCTGGAACATCTGACCAGATTCCTCAACACAGCTCCAATTCTGTTCTTACACGTCTGCATTCATGAAGAGACGCCACCATCAGCAGAGCCAGAGTATTGACAGTATAGTGGCTGCAGTGATCCCAGCTGATGTGGTAGACCGCTCTTGCAATGAGACTTCCAGGAATCTCTGTCCTGCTCCTCCCATTTCACTGCTCTCATATCAGCTTGTGATGAATAGTCTGTGCCAGCTTGAAAACCTTTCCTACATGACAGAATTGCTTTTCCAATTTTTTTAAAAATGATTAATGGAAGAAGTAGTTATGTTTGCCATAAAAATGATGGAATGAGCGAAAGCTCTTGTTACCTTGGTTGTAAAGATCCTGATGTAATAATCTAGCTTTCAGACTTCCCTTCCAGGGATTGTGATACAATCACAGGGCCTGGACTTGCTCAATCCCCATCTGGTACAATTTAGCTATGCCTACTTGTGATTTAGTTGATCCACCACTGGCATCAAACAGATTTATTTTTGCAATTTTGCTTTATTTAKACCTCAGAGTTTTAATCTTTCTCTCTTTATAGGTAGTCTTCTCTGCTTCTTCTTTCAGGTAGGAAAATATGATCAGGGATAAGATCTACTTAGCTTTTGTCCTCTAAAAGTTAAACACTTAGTCTGTGCTACTTGTCTGCCTTTTTAATCAGTGAAGAGAGAAACCTCCTCCAGAGGGCCACTGGTCATGTTAAAATAGATGTCTAAGGTGTGGGAAGAACTATCCTTTTGAGGTGCCGTTAATGTTGTCTCCACTGACTGTAGATGAAACTCAGGTAAGTAGATTAAGACCCTGTCTTAATTTTGAAAGACAGGTGTTTGCCAATGAAGACAGGGACCCCCCCTGGAGTGGTGGATAGGACCCCCCTTCCTTCCGAATTATCATAGCTTTGAAAAAAAATACGGGYTTTCAGGCAAGAATATGGGTAAAAGGGAGTAACAGTTTTTACTAATATGTATAACAAGGTGAAACAAGTAACCAYGATAGCAACAACCAACCCAGCCACAAACCCAATGACAGCCTCACACAGAGACACACCCTCCCCTTTGGTGCAGTTAYRSTCCCAGTTGGCAGAGGGGGCRCTGTTGGCTCCCGGCCAGGCAGAGTGGGTGCGATGATTCTCCGGCAGCTGCAGGGGACACTGTAGCACGGGTCCCAGCTAGGTTCAGATCTCCCACATGGCCAATGGTGAACACAAAGCGGCTGAGATGGATGGAGAAAAGTTCCTCTGCAAACACACAGGGGAAAACGTCGATCTCGGTGCTCCTCTGGACAGCAAGAAACCCCGGAATGGCCAGATGAGCAAAGAGACGAGCAGAATCCTGCAGCTGCAGACGGGATGCAGCAGAACTCAACCACTGCAGCTGGAATCCCAGGGGTCCCCAGCAAGGCACGGGCGGGGCAAAAGATCACAGTGCAGCAAACAGGAACCAAAGACCGGAGACACTGGATTCTGCAGCAGCATGTCCACCGTCCTCCCCCGAGTCAAGCGGAGCAGGAAGTGAAGCTAGCCACCCCCCCCCCCAACTCTCCCCGAGCCCAAAACTTCCACGAGAACTTCCCTCTCTCCAAAGAGAGGGAAAAAAAGTCCTGCCAGGCAGKAGAAATGCCCATAGAGACTCTTCAGTTGGGGCGTAGGTTCTTTTGTCTTCCCCAATCGCCCAGCCATCAAAAGAATGACTTGGCAATCAGTGTATCCCAGCAACAAAATGGGAAAGAAAAATTCCCCAAGAAAGGAAACAAAAGGAGAAACTTTAATCCACAACACACCCCAATTTTAGATGACAAAGAAGTGTTGATCCCTGGYGGATGGCAAAAGCTGCTTTTTTTTACTGTGACTGAGGAAGCATCAAGAATTTCCTTCAGCTGTTTTGTACATGACACTTTCCTGGGCTTTTGTGAGTATGGAAGSAAGTCACAGAGGAGGTAGAAGGCTTTCCAGGAGCCTGACCAGTGCCACAGTCCAGTGTTGGGCATCTTCAGGCTCAGGCAGCAGCTGGGTCTCTCATGACACAGGGATGGTGTAGGATAATTCCATCATATGCCACACAGGAGGGCTGAATGAATATGGAAAATGAGGTGCAAGGGAATGACAGTGAGTTTGCMGCTGGTCCTGCTCCACACATCCTGGCCAGGGATGCTGCTGTCCAAGAAGGAAATGTATGGAGGACAAGATGTGTGGAGCAATTGTTACTGGCCTGGAGTGGAAGGATGCTTGGGCATATGGTAGCACTTTGAACAAAGGATTTCACCTTCTATAAAATACTTCTTTTGCACCTTGTGCTTAGTATTTTCGATAACTTTATCCATTTATGAAGTTTTAAAAGCTGGTATCAGTTGTTTTATAAAAATTTTCATATAAAGTTTAAATTCTGCAAATATGGAAGAAAATTTCTCTTTATAGTCACAAACCTCAAAAACAGACAGGTAAGTATTGTGTGCTGTTTCATTATGATTCATACTTTATCAGTGCAGTTGAACAGAGTCACAACTGTTCCTGGCTGTGCTGGAGAGAATATCTGTTTTGCTAAGCCCAGGCTATGGCTTGCATATTACTTATGTACTCACATTCTTAAGTACAGCTSTAAGTAAGCTCTGATGAATTAAAGAAATACCTGTGGTTTGACCACTGGGGACATGGCAAATGTCTGTACACAGCACTCCTGTCCCAAACCCGCATTTCATTCAACATAGAAGTCAACCTCTTCCTGCCTCACAACAAAAGGTAAGTCTTAAGCTATGGATCCTGTTTAATGGAAGAGTTTTCGGGCTTTTTGTTCCCCTGCTTTTTGTTTGCTCTTCAAAGCCAAAGATGAAAGACCCCAGCACAAGTTGCCTGCTGTGCTCGGCCCCGGTACCTGTTTGGGATGTCAGGGCTACATGCTGTCCTGAGTGCTGCTGGCAMTGACACCCTGCCAGCAGAAAACAGATGCATCCCATGTGAGCAGAGTGTGAGAGCCTTTGGCACAGCTGTGGGATATACCCTGGGTGAAATCCTGCCTTGCTTAGCCTGTGGAAAATATCACTGATGGCAGATGGGCCAAGGAAGGCTCCAGGGCTGTAGCTTTTCTTGCAAATTAAAGATGCTCAGGGCTGTTTTCTGCCCTGGAACTGACTGGCTCAGTCTGGAGATATCCAAACTGCTCAGCTCCATGCATGCTGGGCTCAGTTTGCCTGGGAGAGTGCTCACAGCCTCCCTGTGTGGGCAGCTGAGCTGAAACTCTGAGCTCTGCACCAGTGTTGATATAGCCCAATTGAAGCTGAAATGTAATAACAAAGCAGAAAAAAAAGACCTGTAATAAAACGATCCCAATAACTTGTCAATTTTCCTTGGAGATGATCAAATAACAGACAAGATGACTAATTTGTGACACTGAGGCTTTGGTTCCCTTTGCCAGAATTGAGCTCTTGTTACCTSTGATGCTTCCAAAGAGCCTACAGGCTGTGTAGACCTCCCCAGACCTACATAGTGTATTGAAGCACACTTGTTATCAATCCTCTGAGTATTTAAATCTGAATCCTTTGAGCCTCACTGAATTTATATATTTGTTAAAATGACAATTATGACAATAGGGTTGGGGTTATCTCAGCTGCTTGTCAGCCAAGAGATGWGAAAGCTCCTGTTAACCACAATGATAACTTTTCAGATACCAATGGTATGAAAATAATGAGGCTATAGCCAGAACAGTTTCTGTGCCAGTTTGATGCTTGGGCTGGTGCACCACGTGATGTGAAGCGTTTGAGGTGGTGCAGATTCTCAGTTGGGAGCAGGAGGATGAGACAGATGAATGTGCTTGTCAGGAGGAGTCAGATGTGAGGTGTGAAATTTGGCTTTGAGTTTTAACTGTCCTGTTACGTCTAAGGGTGGGCTGAGATCCATGGCCAGGCAGGGCAGGACTGAGGGGACCTAGAGACCGGTCCTGCTGCAGGGGCTTGCAGGGATCCTGTGTCATGGGCAGAGTGGGAAGCTGTGGGGAGGCTGAAATGGGATCTGACTGGGACAGGTACAACTGGCAGTGCTACAGCTCTGCGTCCACAAATCTGGTGCCTCATCAGTCCCTCTTGACTGATGGTGGAGGAAACACTGAAAAACCATTGTAGTGGTCACTGGAGGTGCTCCAGGTTACACCTTACAGCAGCCCCTCAGCACATACAGCTCTGCACTGGTGTAAGTGCACACTGCACCGGTATAAGTGGATTCTCTCTATATATTCATATTCCTTGTAAATTCTCTCCTTGGTAACAAATGGCCTCTTCCCAAATGCAGCTGCAGGGCATAACTGACACAAAAGAAACTTAAAAATATTATGTTTAAAAATGTCAAGAAAGCCACACAATTTAGAAGCAAGAGATAGGGCTCTTTAATTTTTGGCTGCTGAGGTAACTATGCTACTAAATCCATCTGGGAGTCTTGCATGTGTAAGGTATGTTCACTCAMAGGCTTCAGCTGAAGTCCTAAGAGTTCAGAAAGATGTGCAGGAAGTCTGAGCAAGAAGCTCRGATCTGAATTCTGTCATAATTGTAGTCTTTTTTCCCCCTCTTTTTTACAGTACAGCTAAAGATACAAATATTTTTCCAGTGCCTTCCCTGAAGGCTTTTCTGTTCCGCTCCTCTCCACAGATGTCTGGGATTTGTGACTGGCACAGGGCTGACATATTTCAAGCTGAACAATGCTCTCTGGGGCTGCAGTGGAAGAAAAGGGGGGGAAAAAAAAGTAGCTTCCTTGGAATGAAGAGAGTTTTCTGGTGAGACCTGTGTGAGCAAGGACTAGGCTTTGCAAACCTGTGAGCCAGACAGCCMTCCCGATGTGAGTGTGTGGCCCTACATGTGTGCCTGTGCTCTCTGAYAGGGATGAGGATGTGCAGACTCAGAAGACACCTTGGTTTTGATGCCATCCCAGTTTCTCACACAGGTCTCATCTGTCTCTTCTCCCACAGATGTTTACACAGGACAGGCACAAATGCTTTCTCTCCAATGACTCAAAGAGAGAAGCAGGTGAGCTGAAGACCCCACCTTCCCCCTAAGTCCATTCTCAGGCCTCCTAAGCAGTCCTGGTGAATCCAGTCATTAGACTAGTACATTAAAGCACTAATACACATCAAATTCAGTCAGAAACTCTGTGGTTAAAATCAGAGGAAGTGCAGATTTGTTGATATAGCCATACCTGTGTAGGATCTCTTGACCAGAACAGTAGTGTCTGTCAGGGAACACTGTTCTTCTCACCGTTGGCAGATGTATCAGTGCCAAGCAGAAATCTGTGCTGTAGACCTGGCCTCACTCTATCCTTCATGTTTGTGCTCTGAGAACCACAGGTATTTTTCACACAAGATAAGGAAGCAGAGGAGGAGGCAGAAACAATGGCCAGTTGTTTTCCACTCAAGACGATACTGTTCAGTGGGTTTATCTCATTAGTATTTTTATCACATCACCTCTTAAATGTATCTGCACTACCTGCAATATCTTAGCAAAAAATAAAAGAGGCAAACTTGAAAAAGGGAAGGTTTAGAGTCACTTAACCCATTCATCTATGGGACTGGACAGCCCAGYACCTGCTCCTATAGAGAATAGCAACTCTATTCTCATAGACAAACGTCCCAGCTTTGAATGAGCACTGGGTTGATGTGCCATGCTGCTGGAGTTGGCAGAGAGCATCCTGAAGCTGAGCTCCAGCCTTGGYAATGACCATTGCATCACTGGGATCTGTGAGGATGAGCAATGGAGCAAACACGCCTCTCACTGCACTCTGAACTCTGTACCACGTTGAAATAACTGGTGGACGGACAGGAGGAGAGAAAAATGCCAGAGTTCCCAGTTACTCTGCTTTGCTGTTTGTGCTGTACCTGATATCCATTTCAGCTGCTGGAGATGGACTAAAGGAAGAAGATAATAAGGAAGTGTAATAAAATGCCAGACAGGCGTTACAGAAAGAGAACAAGGAAAGCATAGCTGCCTTGGGTACAATAAATCTTATCTTTAAATATTTTAAGCAGCTTTCTCACAATGATGGATCCCTTGGAGAGACTTAAACTGAAATAGTTAGTTAAGGAACTAAAGTCTTACTTGAAATCCGGTCTTAAAAGCAAAACTAAAGTCCCTATCTGTATTAAAACTCAAACTGAACCTGGCTAGGCAATAATAAATGTCTCTAGGGTGACTTTTAAGTAATTTCCAATGATACCATAAGCTGCAGAAGGTTAGAATGAAGGATTCTCTGATGATGTTGGCATGCTGGCAAGGGATAGAGCTATGGGCAGTCTGAGACCAGCACTTGTCAGCCTTTAAGAGCAAAACATGAATATACTTCACGACAAAAAAAAAATAAAATAGAAAGGAGACATTTAATAGACACAGTCCCATACTCCCCTGAGGTGAATTCTGATACCCAATACATTCTCTAACTTATATATAAACACTTTTAATGCTCAAGTCAGGTCTGTGTGTGGTAAAAAGTTGTGACCTTTCCTATTCCAGTAGTGAACTTAAAGAAAAACAATGGAAAAGATTAGACAGGAGAGCCAGAACACTGCTGGCAGGGAGAAACAATATCTGCAGCAGTCATAGAGCCAGCAGTCCCCTCTGCAATATCTGGGCTGGGTCTGATCGTGGGAGCCCAAATTCATCACTCCCATGGGCACTGTCAATGTCACCTGTTGAAGCTGATCCTGGCTTCAGCTGCCTGCTCTCACTTTTGCAGTGGAGCATCCCTCCCTCCAGGGCAGGGGTTGGACAGATGCTGTGCTTGCTCCTCAGCTGGCCTTATTCAGTCTATTTCAATAATGATTGACTGGAGTGGTGAATGGGGCAGCTCAGCAGAGGACAGGCTACCTGTTCTGCTGGCCCTCCTTCTGTGGGAATATTCATTGCTAAGGGATTGGGACAGGCTCTGATAATTTGTGTCATCATATCCAATCACAGCTTTCTGAAGCAGAGCTCAAACTCTCTGATCAAGCCACAATGAACAGCATTGGTCTTTATGTGTGATCACAGCAGTGGGGCAGGAAAACTGCTACAGGTGGTTTCATTCTTGAATTATAGAAGCTTTATCTGACAATGACTTCAAATCTGAGCTGTAATTCCCACCACAGGTAATGCATTTTTTGCCACAGGTGTTACCTGAGATAAGGGTAGAATGTTACCTGCGATAAGGSTAAGACTCAAGAGGTGTGACTTCTGAATGTTTCAAAAGACTTTCCTTCTCAAAATGCACTAAAAAAAAAAAAAATTGGTGCTCAGGAGGAGGTAGTGCCACAATGTGAGCAACTTGTGGGCAACTTTTCCAGCACTGCTCCCCCCACACCTTTGTAGACATTGTCAGTATGTTGAAGAACATACTGAAGAATGGTTTTATCCTTAACAAGACCATGTAGTGACAGACTAGGGGGAATGGCTTTAATTGTAAGAGAGCAGGTTTAGATTGTTTATACAGAAAAAATCTTTGCTCTGAGGGTGGTGAGGCCACTAGAACACATTGCCCAGAAAAATTGCGGATGTCCCATCCCTGGAAGTATTCAAGGCCAAGTTGCATGGAGCTCTGAGCAATCTGATCTAGTGAAAGGCATCCTTGCCCAGGGCATGTCAGTTAGGAACTAGATGATCTGTAAGGTCCCTTCCAACCCAGGCAGTTCTATGACTCAATAATGTGTGTAGCAATTCTCTCAATCACAAAATAATGTGTCCAGAGTTTAATGAATTGCAGCAGCACATGCTTTGAGGCACAGAACACCTGCTGAAATAATACTTGCACCCATGTCCCTGATTCACTTACCTGATAAATGTTGTACAACCTGTCAACATGGCACACACATGTGCACCCACTGTGTGAGCATATTCTGCAAATGGATGTCTGGCTTGGTAAAAAAATAAAGCAGCACTTTTCTATTGTAGTTAYAGTTTCCTAATATTTTTTATGTTTCAAGAAAAGCATCTGTGATTCATTACGGAGTAAAGCTGACCAAGAACATGAAAACATTAYCTTCCACCCCCATGACTGAAGCTGAATGACTAGAAGTGAGTATGTTGAAAGAGGAATTTTGTGGGAGACAAGGAGAGTCGTTATTGACCTCCAGAATTCAAAAGCAGATGCTCTTCACTTTGTTCCAGTGGCAAAATCTATGTGGTGTGCCTCCCAGAGCCATGTGGCTACTGCCCAGGGGGCTCTGCTCATGGGYTCCAGCTGCCTGGTGGGAAAAGTAGCTCACCTGGAACTAAAACCAGCACATTTATTCAAAGATTACACCTTTATATACAGAATGGAGTGAGGCATTTTTTCCTGAAGATGACTGGAAGTCAATGTTTGAAACAAGGGCACATTGAAAAAATCACAGCTTGACTCAAGTATGTTTGATCTGTTTTTTGTCCTTCCTTAGGCAAGATGAGCTAGTTCAGAAGCAAACTTCATTATTATCGCAAGTTGGCAGCCAAATACGCTAGAGGTATGCTTATTTGTTAAATAAATACAGGGAGTATGCTTTGCTGATTCACCACACCCACACCAAGCTCTGAATAATTACAGGCTTGTTGTAAGACAAGCTAGGGTTGTTGGGTTTTTTGGTTTTTTTATTTGGTTTTTTTTTTTTTTTTTTTATTCTTATTCATAAGGCATAAATAACTGGCTTTGATGGAGAAGATAATTTCACACAGAAAAGTTAAATGTTTGTTCTAACTGCACTTCTACAGCCAGAAGGGGGCTTGTATTTAGTTATTGCTAGTAGTCATTCACTGCAAATCTCAAAAGATAAGTTTACACAGGGTTTAAACCCAACTGGGACGGCAGAGCATTATGTAGGGTAGGGATGCTCTCTCCAAGCACCACTGCATGTTAAGAAAATTCAGCTTTAGTCATTTTAACACGACTGTTGACTTCTATACACTTCCGTGTGTCTAGCCCCTGTCTCAGAAATACTCTGCAGCTTCTCAGTTGGCAGAGTATTTACCACRTTTACACAAAAGCTGGGAGAAGCAGGGATTACTTGCTCTGGATATTGTTTCCTGGTTAATGTTCTCAGCCATGTCTTAAGCTGTCCCTAATGGGGTGGTCAACAGTAAGAGCCTCAGTTGCTGGCAGTGCTCCAAGCACCTCATGGCCTTGCTGCTGGGTTATTTTTAACGTAGCTAGAGGCCAAGAAACTGGTGAAAGGGTACTGTACACATCCAGTTGACACCTTCAGATTGCTTGCCTCCTGTTTCCAGCAAATCTGCAGGAGTGAAGCCTTGTGGCAAGAATGGGAGAAGAAGCATGTGTTACACAGCTTGGGAGCACACATGGTAGGCATCCAGGTGCTGATCAGGTGCTCTCTGTGCTGTGGGACTGCAACTGAGACCCACAGCCATCCACCAAGCTCTGTTGTCTCATGCTCTCCTTTTACCTTCCATTGCTCTTGCTTCAAATTCAGCCAAATGACAAAGTCTCAGCAGTTCTCTSTCAATGCCATGTGGTCTGTGCACATCTGCCCATGTTCTGGTACTGGTGGGAATAGCTAAGGCTAACAGGCCTTGACTGTAAAATCAGCTGATAAGCAGAGTGGGGCAGAGCACTGCTCTCTCAGATGTTTTCCCTGTGGAAATTGCTCTGTGGGAATCAAACTGGTAATTTACTATCTCTTAATCTTTTTTTCCTCTTCCATACCTCTTCTGCTTGCTCCCCATTAGTATTTTTTTCCATTTTGATAACTAAGGCACATAAAATATGTCAAAAACATTCCAAAGTATCAACACATTTTCTGCACAAATTGGCATATTTTCCCACAGTGCTACTAAGGATGGATGCACTGTGCAGAGAATCTGAGTCCCATAAACATTCACTTCTGCCTCCAAGTCTGGATTCTCTTGTTTTAGAAGCTTTCCAGTTTTTTTTTTTTTTTTTATTCAGATTTATTCCTCTCATGGTTATGTCATTCTCAGTCTCTTATTCTGACACTTCATCATGGTAAATAAGAAAAGTCTGTCACTACTGTACAAAGATTATTCTTTCGATCACTTTTTATCTTGGCCAATTTATATTTCTAAAGGTTGGGGCAAGGAATAATAGTTGCAACAATGTATGAGAAATAATGGCATCCTGTGTCTTACAGACAGAGGCCGGATCACAGTCAAGAGACTTGGAGGGAAGCCTACTCACCAGATCAGAGTTGCAAAATCTATGGTAGACTTTGAGAATGGGAGAGGTGGAGGGGAAGCTGTGAGGAAATCTTTCTCAAAAGCTTTAATGTGTGGCRTTTTTGTAGCTTTCCCTCTCCAGCAACTGATATTGCTAATCCCTTTGTAAATGGTGTTTGAACACCACTGTCCTCAGGGTTCCACCCATCTCCCACCTCCACCTCCTTATTCCCTCCTCCTTTGTTTATGCATCCTGGTCTAAATCCTTATGGGATTGATAAGGAAAATAACTGCCTTGGCACTGCACACTGCAGCACAAGAATGCTTGTTGGAACTGATTAACACTGGTCAAAGAGTATTTTACGCTGACTGTTTGCCAGGCTCTGAAACTAAGTCTAGCAAGTGAGCTCCCCTTTCTTTCCAGGGAAGCTTTGAAGAGAGAGACATTTGGAAGGGAGTGCAGAATACAGTGCTTGTCATAGGAATGCTATCAGCTATTCCCAAGTTAGTAAGGGCCCTTCCTTTTGGAGGAATAATTGGGGAAGACTGGCCATAAGCCATGGTGATATCTAGCTGTTGGAGATTAGTGGTTTGCAGGCTGATACAGCTATTCTGCCACTGAAAGTGATCTTTTGTCCAAGGGGACAGAGCTTCCTCCCTTCATGTGGGCTCTCACATCTTTGCCCAAGTTAGTGGAGCTGGGCCCTGCTGAAGGCGTGGTTTAGAGGCTGTAGTCTCAAAATCTACCCTGTTTTTTTCCTGTTGCTTTTTGTTTACTAGTAGAAAATGTAAAATGAACCCTCAATAAGATGTAAACACTGTGCTGATATAAATCAGCCTGAAATTTCGACAGGATGTGATGTCCCTACTCTTTCTTACTATTTGTTCTACTGTGAACCCTAGTTACATCTGAGAGATAATTAACCAAATACACATATTCCACCCTCAGCAGAGAATAGTCACAGATAAATAGATTACTAATTATTGGCTTTTTATTATCATTTTGCTGTTCCAAAAGTTTTGTTTTGTAGGTGGAAATAAACTAAGCATGTTAATAGCAAGATACAGAAGTATGATGGAAACAGGCAAGTCTGATAACAAATATTGGTTTTTTATGATAGCCAGTGGGATCTGTCAGTGGGAGCCAGTGGGAGCAAATTGTGTAGGCAAAAAAAAGTTCTCTTCAAAAGAGGATATGGGCATCTCCAGAGATTTACTGAAGGAGTGTCCACATGCTGGACCACTCTTCTTAGCGGTAAAGATGGTTAAAGGCATACATCCATTATAGTTTCCTTTTATTTTATAACCTCACTCAACAAAGTGATAAGATAGCRAACAGCATTGTGTTCATTCAACTCACTGGCAAACAACATGGGTAAAGTCAGTCTGTACCTGGACAGTCTGGTTAAAAGCATCATTAGCCAGTTGTCAGGACTAGTCCATAAACTTCAGTCCACAAACTCAGCCACTGGATATATCCCACTTGGACCTCTCTGAGGTTTAGGATCAGGTCTGGCCCTTCAAACTGAAGTTTCAGACCTCTTTCAAATGAGCAAAAGCAGGCTGTGTTGCACTGTCTGCAGGCGTGTGCTCTGCAAGGATATGCACCTTTATTCACTATTGACATTAACAACAGTGATATCAGTAGTAATAGTACTAACATACTGAAATGTGAAAGGACAGACCCCTAAGCCAAGGGTCACTTTACTTAGATAAGTGTGTAATGGCTGTAGGTTTATTTGCCAGTTCCAGAAATTTCTAGACACTTTTGAAATAGTCCTCACTGGATGTAAGGTGCCATGTTTGTCTAATTAAGGCCTGTGTGAAATTGAGGGGCTGATTACAGGTATTAAGATTATTAAAGGTTGTAGTTATTGATAACRCTTCTGTGAGGGAGGCACAGGAACAGGCTGTAACACACTGTGGGAGCCCCATCCCTGGAAGTGTTCAAGGCCAGGCTGAATGGGGCTTTGTGCAACCTGGACTAGTGGAAGGTGTCCCTGCCCATTGCMYATGAGGGGTTGGAACTAGGAGATCTTATAACCATCTAAACTATTCTATGATTCTGTGATTCTATGATTCTCTGATGATGAGTGGTTTGGAAAAGATATGGCAAAAGAGATAGATCTTCTTCAGGGAATGCCAATTTTTTATCCAGAAGTTGGATGGGGAAGAGAAGGCAGTGTGTCTCCCTACAGAGATCTCCCACAGGCATCTTGGGATTTCTTTTCTGGGTCCTCTTTGAGACCCCACTGAACCCTGCATCTGCAGCCTGACATAGTCACTCCCAACATAACAGCACTTTCTCACATGTAAATTGCTGAAGATGTTTCCTTCAGGCTTCCTTCAACCCCATAATCCCCTCAAAGAGTTGAAGAGGAGGGATGACACAGAGAAGAGGAGCGACACTACCGGAGATGTTATCAACAGTGCCAGATAAAGTCATTGCCTGCCCTGGGAGGCAGCACAACTGCACAGTTTCATTCTCAGGCTGGTCTGGGGTCTCCTCTTCCATTTGCAGGTAAATCCTGGCCCCTTTGCTTTCTGAGATCTACCAAAGCACTCCAAAATGATCGAGCTGTGCAATAATGTCATGAGGGCTGCTATCCTGGCTGTGACAGCTCTTGTGGCTGGGGATACAGCAGAGAAACATGCTCTGTTGGCATGCAGCCAGGCAGCTGAGGCTGCTGCTCATTCTGTCTTGAAGGCCAGAGGAAATTTTAAATAAATATTCTCTTCAGGAGGGCAAATGCCAAGGCTCAGATTTAATGGAAATATTAATTCCAGAGGCAAGTGTGAATCATGTGGGGCTCTCACAATGAGACACAGACTTCTGAAGATATTTCTTAATGACATTATTTATGTTTATTTTTCAGTGCTGTGGTAGCTCCCAGGAGCTATAAACTAAGTGCTTCTTAACCTTGGGACTTTATAAACACAGACTGAAAGGGTGATCTTGTTCTGGAAAGCCTTCTTTCTTTGGAAAGCTGACATCTGAGCTGATGCTCTTTTACTTAAATTGAGCTAGTAAAATATACAGTGAGTGCCTGTTTTTCCAGCTGGGTGCTTACCTGTCTCTTTCCCTGTCCTTTGCTTGGCCATATGTCCTCCACCTTCATGCATTGTGGCATTCCTTTTGTGCCTTCATCATTTCCATTTTCAAGGGTGCTCTGATTCAGTCATGCCTGACAGTTACTTGGGATAGTGTAAATAATTTTTTTAAAGGAAGAAAATGCTTTTTTCTTCCCAGTTTTCCTGAGTTTATTTCATCATATTAGGAGCTTTCTGATAGGGAGAATGATGGTCTGTGAAGGGAGGTACAAAACATTACTCTGAGCTCTGGTGAGCACAGTCCCTGCCCTAACTCGAAAAGGGGCAAAAAATGAGTTTATAAGAGCTTTTTTTTCTTGCCTGGATATGTCTTCCTTTGTATGATGGGGGTCTGGCAGGTTCTGGTCTTTCCACATTGTTTATCATACGTTTTCCCCACTATACACAGTAAAAGACATGAGCATATAAGAKGCAATTTCTGCTTTGGTCAAAGTTACATCCAAGTGTAATTTAATATTCCTTAGGGAAGTAAAAAGTCACAAAATTTTGATGAAATTAGGTGTCTTGTCTGTGCAAATTAAGTCCAAACTACCTTCGCTAGAAGCATCATTGTCACTAACAGAAATATCTCATGGAGAAAAGGTATTTAATTTCTCTCAGTTCATTATGGATGTAATCTCTGTAGCCTGGTTTGGCTTGTTAAAATTAACCTGGAACTAGTAATTTAGATGTTGGGCTCTAAATTAGTGGTTTGAGACAGCTGTTACGGAACATCTGAGTGTCTGAGCAGTGCTTGGGGCCCAGCTGATGATTGTGAATGCAGAGCTGGGGTCCAATATTAAAGGCAGGAACTGTTTCATTCTCAGCAAGCCAGACCCTCCTGGTGGTACGAGGGATGCCCTGCAGCAGGTCTGTGAGCACTGCTGTGGTCCTGCCCATCCACCTCTAAGCATCTCTGCCCTCCCAACTCAGCTTCTCTGCCCCCAGTGGCTTAGCTTGGTAACTCAAACAGGCTAAAAAATTACCCCACAAATAAAGCAAATAGTTTACATTTTTTTAAGATCTCTGAACAGATGGCAACAGACAATGTGGCTTCATGATGAGAGGACAGCAAGAGAAAGCCAGTGACAGAGACAGGGATTACATCAGGGCAAGTTTGGATCAGCCCCAGGTGCTGTGGAACAGCCCCCTTAGGGACCCAGGACAGGGATGAGAAATATGGAGAAGACTGTATCGCACCCAGCACGAGTTGAAAGTGTGAATTGTAGTTTTAATGACACATGGACTGGGAATTCACCTGAGTGTTGGTCGCACTAACTCTGTAAAACTGGTGATACATTCAGCTCTTCATGGATCTCATGGGCTATTAAAACCAGAGTGATTGAGAAGGAAAGACAAGAAAACCATAAAGCACCATGAGACTTATGGAAAAGATAGCAATTATGTACCTGCTAATGACATCAGGGACTAAGGGGCACCCACTGGAATTGTCAGGTAGTGAATTCAAAGGAAATGAAAGGACTATACAGAACAAAACATGGAACTCAGATGTCCAGGGTCCCAGAGAGTTGTTCCACACACCAAACTACATTGGTCAAGCAAAAAATTGTAAGAAAACTCTTTATATATCATAACATACTTTGGCTTGGAGAGGGTCTCAGAAATCACCTGGTCCAAGCCCTGCTCAAAGCAGGACTAACTGTGAGATTAAGTTACATTTTCATGTGATTAAGTATAATCAAAATGTCCATTATGTATTGATTTATGGGCTACTTTTGATCTCACCTTCCTTAACTTTTGAGTGCTTGAGTTGCTAACAATGCTCTTGCAGTGCACTGGATTGTTTCCTAGCACTAGGCTTGCAGAGGCAGTTGGGTATTTTGCTGTGCAAGAGTCACAACTTGTCCTGGCAATTATAAGCCCCACCTGCAATTATTTTTAGGCATAAAAGGGTAAGCTAGCTTTAAAAAGCATGTCTTAAGAGTGGTATGAATTCAACAAAATTGCAACATTGCCATGAAGAAATGTGCTGAGGCGTGTAAGCCTTTGGCAGATTCAGTCTGCTGACAGGCTAATAACGGGTGCCAGGTTCCTAAGGGTATGGCCTAAGGGAATTTTGAAGTGTTCAGCTGAAAGCTGGAATTAGTGAGTCAAACTCTTTCCTGAATCAGACAAGTTAAATTGTGACCTCAGTTTTGTTACCCCAGATATCCATTCAACAAATACAGGGCTTTATACTGCAAATGTACAGTAGAAGACATGAAATTTCCATCCAGTTTTGAAATGAAATCTTTCTCATTTTCTCTGAAGTTGCTGCAATGTGTTTCCAGGTTCAGCATATTCAGGACAAGGGATGGGGGGTGCGTATGAAAGTTTACCCCCACCTGGCACTGGCACTGACCAGAATGGTGAGTGACACCTTCATGGACATACAACAGGCAAGCTGTGCTCACCTGGGAGCTCCAGGGCTCTGAGAGCTTCAGAGCACTTCTGTCTTGACTGTCTGCATATTCACTGTGACCCTGAGGTCTTTCCAAGGCAGCCTACTGCARCAAGCACATACAAGTGGTGCAGAACAAGTAAATGGGATCAAACTAAAGGAACCAGGAGGCAGAAGAGAGGTGGGTCGGCAGAAATGGCCTGTGAGAAAGAATACCTGCATATCCTTTCTCTCATTTGTCTACTGCACCTTCAGGGGAATGACACCCCACATATTGGATACAGAAACCAAGAGATTATCAGTCTTTGGCCAGGAAGCAAATGGGTGAATGGGAGCAAAGAAGACTGAGAACAGAGTGTACAGAGCTGTGAGGAGGTAAGAGCTCCCCTGGCTAACAGTCCAGTGAGGCAAAAGCAAAGGCAGGAGCCCCAGGTAAAACCCAGGTCATGGCAGATGGCAAGGGACTGGGAACAATGGTGAGCACAGGATCAGCGACACAGTGGTGTCTGCTAACCAGAAACTTGGAAAGGGTCCAGAATCTGCTGATGGAGAAGAGCCACGAGCAAGGCAGATGGGTAACCAAAAGGGACAGCCACACCCTACCCTGAAGAAGGAGAGCAGCACAAGGATGAAACACCACAACATGAAGTGGGTTTAATAGGCATCCCAGGGCTTTGAGGTGCATCTTTCTGCAGCGAGAGTTCACTGAAAGACATGTCCTCAGGAACAGTTACATATCAGGAAAATCCTGCCACAGCAAGTCAGAAAAATTTAAAGTGGTATGCAGAAAATAAGACTTGGAGAAACTACTCCAGAGGCTGGAGGAGGAGGAATTTGGATGCAGTGGCACAATGCTTGTTTCTGCACATCAGTTCGCAGGCTTCAAGGATAAAATGTCTATAGGGAGTCATTGAGCCACTCAGGTTTTGCTACCTGAAAACCTTTGCTAGTGATGGCCTGCATCCAGCAGGTCACACAGCAGCACTCTGTTATTGAAGCTGACACTGGTTTGGACCTGGTGCTGACCTGATCAGTGACCTCYTGGATTCCTGCTTTTGCCACAAGTAGGGAAAAAGTGCCTTATCAGTCTAAAATATTAATCCAAATCTTTGGGCCTTTTATCTCTGTGCCTTCGCTGGGGGAAACAAACAGACAAAGAAACAAACAAACAAATCAACCCAACCAGACAGTTTGTTATCATTTTACAGACTTTGACACCAGGAGGGACAGGACCACCCTGCGCTGTCCTGCCCGGGAGGAGCTGCTCCGCGGGCTGCCCGGCAATGCCCGAGCGCGGCCGGACGATGCTCCCGCTCCCCGGAGCTGCTCCGAGCGGGCGGAGCTGCAGCGCCGCCTCCCGGCACATCCCGGCTCCCGGGGCGGCGGCGAGTGAGTTAATTCTCTTCCCAGCAGCTGGTACCGGACTGTTTGGGGTTCTGTGTAAGAATAATGTTGATAACACACTGATATTTTCAGTTGGTTCTCAGCAGTGTTTACCCCAAGTGAAGGACTTCTCAGTTTCCCATGCTCTGCCAGCCAGCAGGTGCAGAAGAAGTTGGGGGACGGGACAACATGGCCAGGATAGCAAACATATTATTATTTTCATTGTTATTATTTTCTTCATTATTATTATTTTCATTTATTATTTTCATTAWTGTTTTCATTATTATTGTTGTTATTACTACTTCTTCTACTACTACCACATTTCATTTTGTTTCGGATAGGGTAGGGAGTGAACTAGCATCTGTGTGGTACTTTGCTGCTGTCTGGGGCTAAACCATGACAGGATACCATCGATAATGTTTTTTACCATTGAAAAAACCAGCACATCTCTGAGGAGGAAGTGTATTTTGAATTCTCTGATAGAGTTCACATAAATACCATGTGAATTTTGTTTGTAGTTTAAGAGAAGAGTATGTGACAAATTTCTCCAAGATCTACTTTTTGGTTGCTGAATTTGATTCAGCTGTGGCAGTTTCCTGTTAATCCTGGGTTTGAACATAGCTGTTTTTCTGCCTTTCTTTTCCATTCATTAAGACAGAATAATTTTATCACCCGTTAGTTAATAATCATAATCCTAATGGCACAGAGTGCTTCCTGAATTATGTCAATGTGCTGGAACTGGAATTTTTTTTTAATCCTGCTTTGAATAATTGCCCCATTTCATTATTTATAGATGTAGATGTCAGTCCACCTGGGAAAGMGCTTCAAGGCATTACCACATTCCCTGCTCAGGCACATTCATTCCAGCCTTGCTTGTCACTGTGACGGGCCTTGTGTTGTTACAGGTCTGATCTCCAGCAGCAGCAGACAACCGTGACCATGTAATTGCTTTCCTTTGCCCATGTGGTCAGAGGAGTCTGGAAAATCAGTGGTTAGGGTGAATGCCCCAGAGAAAACAATATTTCAAAGCCTGAGCAAAGCAGTGAGCTGGGGAATTTATTTGCCCGAAGTTGTTAGTTTTGATTTATTTTCCTCTACTGAATCCACTGACCACCACTGAATGGTTTTTGTCATATGATTTCAACAGTGCTGGATAGCTGTGAACAAAAGGCATGCACACCCTCTCACAGTTGGTGCAAAAAATACATGATTTGAAGCCTCACCTGTCCCCAGGACTTGCTCCGAATTGTTCAGATTTTGCCTCACCAGATGATATGCACAGCTTTATTATTCAAAAGGTTGAAGATTTATTATTGGGTTGAAGATTTATTATTGGGTTGAAGATTTATATGCACTATTGCTGTAAAGTGACACATTGCCTCCTCTTTTTATTTTAAAATGAGAAAGTGAAAGAGCACAGAGTACTAGGATTGAGCACAGATTTCTCTCATCACCGGCTCTTTCTAGGAAGCTCAGGCTGGATCTTTTGGGTCTCTGGTGATTGTCACCTGAAGGCATGTGTGCTGCAATGCCTCCTGCAAAAGGATGTTTTGAAATCTGTCCTCAACTAGGCTGAGAATTCAAACCCAAAATCTTTCATGAGTTTCTGGATAAAACCTTCAAAAAGGGAGATGTTTAATATGCAGTCAGTTTAGACCAGAACTCTGTTTAGAATAACTCAGACTTCGAACAAGATTTGCAGATGTTTGACTTTCTGCAAGCCTCTTGGTGGGACCTGAGCCAAACTTTACATTTTTCTGATGGCAGGTTTTAGTGACTAATATCTCTTTAATGTCCCTTTTATATGTACTATAATATACATGCCATAGACCACTCTTACTGTAGCCAAGTAAAAGTAAAAATCCAAGTGCTGAAAATTGTTTGAATGCAATAGCTATACCCACGTGTATAAAAAGTTTATGTTTATGTATGTATGCACACACAAACTCACACACATATACCTTCCAGTCAAGAGGCAGGGACAAGTGATATCTGCCTTTGAGACCAGCTTTTCTGGTCATCAGACTCTCACCATTTCAGCATTTTGAATCCGTAAAAGCCAGTCTCAGGGGAATTTCCAGCCACYGCATTTTTCAACCCTGAGACGAGTCACATCTCAGAGCTTGACTAGTAGAAATATTTTGATTACARGTCTTATTGCTCAAATGAAGCTGAAATGAGTAGACAAGGAAAAGCTTAAGCCTTGATRCAATTTTATGAAGATGTAGGTGATGCATGCCAAGCATTTTATTATCAGGKAACAAGAAATTATTATGTCGGTTTTTGTGTGCTGGAACATGAGTGTGTTCTGGCCACTTTCACAGGTCAAAAAAGGCAAGTGTTGATGAAGTGTGCACATTTTATTGATGTTCATATGTAAGGACTCATTTTGCTCAATGGAGATTTCTGTGCTTGTGAGTCATGTAAACCTTTGGAGAAATTATTTCTAAAGCTTTGACACTTCATAGTGATATTGCTAAGCCTGGAATGACCATGAACAACAGACTGAAGAAGGGAAAAATTAGGTAAAAAGGGAAGAAAGAGAACCAGAGAAATTAAAAGGATGAAGGAACAAGGTGGGTGGGCTTTGGTAGAGGTGGGGGGAAATGGAAGAAGTAATACTTGTATTGAGATTAAAAACAAATTGGACCTAGAAAGCCCTTAGCAAATGGCTGATGTTGATTTAATCCAGTGTGGCACATTGAGCCATGTATCCATGTAGCAGTTTTATTAAAATAAACAAACAAAAAAAAAACAAAAAACAAACAAACAAAAACAAACAAACAAACAAAAAGCCCTAGAGTTTAAATACTTTGTAATGAGCTGTTCTATCATATGACTAAGTTAGGCAAACTCACTGCAATTCCTTTAATGCCAGTTTTATAATGTCAGTTAACTGGATGCACTGGAGATTTCTAAACTGCTTGGATGAGCTGACTGCTCAAAGACTATAAAGCTAAGGGTTGCTGATCTGAGACATTGTTTGAAGTTGTTATCAAGTCATCCACATAATCCAGACTCCTTCAGATCATTTGGCCTGGACCCACACACATCCTATGGCAGAATTATTTGTGTGCAGAGAGGCAAGTGTACCGAGGCTCCTGTAGGAAAAGGGAGCTTAAATCATCCTGTGTTCACAGGTCTTCCTTCTTTGCTCAGAATGAAACTCAGTGCTTCCCATTAAGATTTAACTTTGGCTCTGAGTCAATTCCTCAAGCATTTCCTAGGGCAATGTTGCCATGTAGAGCAGGGACAGAAGTGTGACTGAGCCTTTACCAACTGAAGATGACTGACTCCGCCTGTAGTTATCTCTGTTCAAAGGATACACTAAGTAGAAAGTAAATTTTCTGTCCAGTTAAACCTTTCCCAGACTTATCTTACAGAAGGGCTGCAGAAAAAAATCCAAAAAGAGTTAAGTCCCACACAGCCAACCTACAATACTACTCTTTTAGTTAGAAATGCCTTCAAGTGCAGGTAGATTCGAGAAATTGCAAAGTAGTTACTGTAATGCTCAATGCTGGGGACAGACATTCTTGCAAATCTCATGGAGCTCAAAAGAATCTGCACGGGCTGAATGGAGGCTACAGCAGCTGATCTTGTGTTGTTTTTATTCTGCATCACAGATGAAATGAAGAGAGTAAAGCAATTCTACCACGTGGGTATGCCTGTAGTAGGCAGGCAGCACCAGTAGCATAGAGAAGAGATGTTCCAGTTCACCAGTCTGCGGAGGTTTCTGTTCTGCTTTTTGGCACTTTCAGGGATTGAACCAGTTCAGCAGGCAGGATGTCATCTGAGTTCAGAGACTCTAATAAAAGAAGTCATACCTGTCAAGGTCTTTGTTTTCCAAAAGGCTGCTCTGAATCAATACACTGAAGATAACAGCATTGAACAAGACTAGCGTGGGTTGTTTTGATAGTTATGAATTCATGACGTTCTTCCTCAGCAACACTGTGTCTTGAAGCTGAAATATTCTTGGTGACTGGAACAGTAAATCTCAGTAATGGGGAGGGAGAGAGTCACGAGGGGAGGAATGAGATGAAAGGCCATGGGTCATAGCAGGGAGTGCACAGTTCCAGCAGGATAAAATTTCCCTCGACTTGTTGTAGCCACTTTTCATGATCCTATGGGATTGTTTCTAGATCACAGAGAAGAGCACAGCCGTTATTTTTTACTGTGGCCAAGCAAATCCCAGTTGTCTGTCCCTATCAGAATGGGCCACCACATTTTTTCCCCCCAGCTTTCGCTCTCTTCTCTTCTTTTCATGTATGTTACAGTCTGAGAACACCACTGAGTAAAAATATTAAAATGATTATTTTCTAAATGTAATAAGTGGAGGATGAAATAGTCTTAAAATAGCATATCAGGACTAGATTTTCCTTGTGAATTATAAAACTTATTATTCAGGACACTGGACAATTCCTAACTGAGAAGGACTTCACTACAGAGAGAACTACAGATACACATAACAACCCAAGATGTCAGTGGCTGAGAACACAGATAACAGGCTGGACAACTTTTCCAACCCCAACATTGTTGGTTCTAACTCAGATATTGGCATTGCTGAGTCTCCCAAATGTAAACCAGCTTGTATTCCTGATGGCTTTTCATTTGTGTCTGTGAAGTAATTTGAGAGTTTCACTTCAGTCTCTGGATGACCTCTTAGACATGGAATAAATGGTTTTTCTGTGGCTGAGTCAGCGTGGAAAATGGTGGTTGGGAATATCAGTGACTTTCAGCTACTTTGCATTTCCAACAAGTCAACGTAGCAGCTGAGACAGAAGCTCCCAGTACCATTTCAAGTGCTTTGGAAAGAGATGTGCTTATTTATTTGAAAACTTCTACAAGTCCTGAAGAAATAAAAAGGGAGGAAAGTATAGAGGCAGTTGGTACTTACAGAAAAGACATCATTCTGTTGTAACAAAGGTCTGGGTAGAGTTGGTTCTTCAGGCTGACACAGGGGAAAGAAGGAAGTGCATGCAACTGATGGCCCTTTCTCTGGCTGAATTACGTCCTGTGAGTTAATCTCAAGAGTTCTTGATAACATCCTTGTTTTCACTGTGACTTAGACAGGGAGGAAAAATGTGATAAACAGCCTAAACCAGTTCAAAATATGCAAGAGCATTTAATGCTAGCAGGAGATCAATCTAACTTTTCCTTTCTGCAAAAGCTTTCTGGAAGACATCCAGCAGCCTTTAATTCCAGCAGTTATATGTCTGCATTTTCAGGCATTTGTGTTCTAACAGTTCTTTAGCTTCCTTTCTTTTTTTTTTTAAATTTTTTAGGATTTTTTTTAACTAATGATATTGTTGGATATTTATTTAATTGACCCTTCAGGGCATTAAAGTAACTGTCTGAACATTTAGGAAAAGCAGCCAAGTCTGACCTTGTGTCATAAAATAAGGGAGCTTGCCAGAGCCTGGACACAGAAGCCTTGTGCATGASAGCTTGACCAAAACACAAGCAGAAATCTGATAGCTGAAGAAATACCCCATAGTTAGTGGCACGTGAACCAAGGAAGCACTGTGAGATTAAGTATCAGGTGCTATTACACTCTGCTGCACCAGGACATCTTTTTGGCTCAAAGACCTATTTGTGCTTAAGCCCTTTCCAGGCCTGAGCTGAGCAAATAAATGCAGACCTTCTCCATGCATAAGAGAGCCTTTATTTTCTTGTGGCCAAACAGAGGTCCAGCTGTGACCCTTCCTGGCCCTGGCTCCCACCTCTTCCCAGAGCTCTCCTCAAGCAACTGACTGACTGTTTGAAGTTCGGCAGACCAGCAACAAGGAGAATTTGTATTTGGTACCGCTGACTCTTAATGAGACCTTTATTATTGCTTGTCACGGCCTCTACTGATGCTGGAGCTCGTGGAGTTTTTAAACACATCAAACCACATTTTAAACTCTTACCCCTAGACAAATTGGCCACTTTGTCTGATCACAGCCCCTGTGCTGATATAAAGGGCCCATGGGTGAGGTTGCACAGACAGCTCTTGTAGAAGCCCCACTGACCTAGGTATGTGCTTCAAATGTTGTGTACTTAGTGCCAGTCAATAGCTTCTCAGCTGCTGGAGTTTTCTGAGGGCTCTGTGCCTATGTGCATCTTTCTCACCATAAGGGCAGTATGTATTCTTTGAAACAGCTAAGTAGCTTTTAGCAAGGTATTGGAAAGGTGAGGTGGTARTAATAGCTGCAGAGTGGCCTTCCTTGTTAGCCAAAGTGCTATTGAAAGGATCTTGGCATTTTACACCTTGTTTTGTTTAGAACAGGAGGGCTTAGAAACCTTGGGGCACTAAGTCTGTGGTAAAACTACACAAATAAGTGATTTGCAGTTTACTGCCTGTGGTAAAAAAATATCCAAACCAAGAAAATAAATAGCTTAAATTCACCTGACTTGAAAAAAAATTGAAAGTGAACAAATACTATATGTATAGTTTTAAAGATTTATATTTTTTTTAGTTTTATCAAGCAAGAAAGTAGTTTAGGTGCATTGTATAATAAAATTGGTTTGGAAGAGAAAACAATATGAGTGTTTGAAAATTCCATTCAGAAGGAACTAAGATTATTGGGCATGTGTATAATAATAAATGCAGTAGCACGTGCTATTGAGTACCACTTCTCATCTGCTGGTGGGTGGATCAGTATTTGCTAGAATCTTGTTTAATAACACTAAAAATGTACGGGTCATGATGCATTGTTTTGGGAGAAATGCTTTTGATTTTCTATTTTAATTTCTTTTTCACTCAGATGTGCTTAAAAGTCCCTAGTGCACTAAAGTTGCACGTTATTGCAGAGCTAGGCATGTCACTTGCTTATTCTATAACTTGTTTAACTAAGGTTTTAAATCACACATTCAAACCATAGCATCAAGTACCCTGTATTTTGAATTGAATTGAGTCTCCAAAGTCATTCAGAAATTTTGGTTTTTTTCCCCAACACATCTGTTTACTACTACTACTACTACTACTACTACTACTACTACTACTACTACTAATCATCATCATCATCATCATCATCATCATCATCATCATCATCATCATCATCATCATCTTTAAAATAAACGTTGTGACTCAAAAGCTGAAATACAAGATAAACATTAAACTCACATGAAATATCAAAACACATTCAGGAGGTGCTGTGATTTCGAAAGATAGTAGGGAATAGTTCTTGTACACATCTGCTGCTTACTTTGATATCTTTTCTTGATGCTTCAATTCCTTTTTTGACAATAATTTCCCCGATTTTGAGCTTTAGCTATTAGTATATAAATTAGGGCTGTGATGGGCCTGTTGTCATTCCCAGCAGTGTTACGGTAAGTGACACGTGCCTTTGTTGCTTAAGAACCTAAACATCCTGTATCACTTGTCTTCACTGAGTGCAGAAAGCCACTTCTTCCTCCGGGAAAGGCTTTGCTGCTAGAGCAGCTGAAGCTGGTGCATTGCAGGCACACCGCACATCTTCTCCTCCCGTAGGTGTCGGCATTGAGCTGCCTGGTGGAGTGAAGACTGTGCACCAAGGTATCGAACAACCAAAGGGACAGCTGCTTTCTGTTCTTAGCCTGAGTGAGCTGAGTTTTAAAAATTACTGTAACATTTTAGTGTCGTACATTAAAGTAAATCACAGCCCAAGCTGCTGCTTCTTAGAGCTCAATCTCCAGCTTGTTGCTGTGTCTTTTTTTCTCATGAGAGGGCTCCCATTACAGTAGGACATCTGTCCAGGTGAAGAGCCTGGTGCCCTTAACAGCCTGAAACATTTTGGTGTTTGGACTTGTGCAGATGGGGTAAATTAAAACTGGATTGTGGATCAAAAGCAATTTCTGTGTTGCCTTGTGATCTCAGTGACCCTTGGCTGGGACCTGACATCCTCAGGAAGGGGCACCTCTATCACTGTCATTGGGTGGAATCATCTGTTTCCTTTGCACCTAGGACCCTGATTTCAAATGCTAAACAGCACATTAAAAAAGTGAGTAGATAAAAAAAAAGTTCACACTTTAGTTCTATTTCAAAATAAACATTTTTTTTCCACCTGTCTGTGGCCTAAGCAATGCTGAATATTTGTACACAGCACAAGAACAGTAATCATCAGGAAGCAATTTCCCCTCTGAGGGCAAGGTCTCCTCCAGCCCTCCTGGGGTGATGAGCTGTCAGTGAAAGAGAGTGAATTGTTCCCTCTTTGCCAAACAGGCCTAATGAATGCAATATATCTATAAAATTATAACATAAAAATATAGTTTAAAATACAAAAATAATGCATATATATATATAATAGCTAGAATTTCAGCTGCTGTGCTTCAAAGTTCTTCAAAAGTGTGGAAGTGTTGTAAGGTGTGGGATTTGTATGAGCTTGTAAACAGATTTGATTCTTAATTTCCTTTGCTTGCTTTAAGAGACTTTAAAAGTCTTGACAATCATCTCTTGCAGCTTTCAGCAAACTAAATAACTTTGAAAACCTTCCCCCTGATGACTGGGAGAGTCTGAGACTCTGTGGAAGACTGGCAGTGGATCGTAGCCTTCACCTTTTTCTCCAGAAGATTGGTCAGCTTGGTGGGGTTGGCAGGCTGCTGTCAAGAGATGCAGCTCTTTGTGCACTCTCCACGCAGGCTGAGCACTCGCTCTGACCTATCTTGTGTCAGCCCCTCTATGAGGCAAATCTGGTAGAAAAATTTAGAACTGATGAGAATAGCAGCCTATTAGTTTTACCCTGAGAGCCTCCTGCTAAGGTATTGATGTTCTGGTGTGTCTCATGGTGTGCTGCTCCTGGTGGCAGGCTGTTWGCAGATTTTCCTAGGAACAGCTGGCTTTTCAGCTTGAATGAGAACAACAGAATTATGCCTTACATTTTTCCTCAGTCCTATCTCAAGCTAAAGTAATAGCACTCTTCCTAATGAGGGCGGTAAGGACTTCATAGTTTGATTTATAATTAGCTCTGCTGCAGGTCAGAGGGTGTCAGAGCAGATGGTTTTGTTCCCCCATAGTGATCGTTAGAAGAAGATGGTCCAGGGTGTTGTGGTTGTGTGTGGGAAGATGCTGTGGTAAGACTGTCTCAACGAGACTTTGGTAAACCCCATAACTTAGGTCTCTCCATATTTGCATGATTTTCCTGCCAATGTCGGGTTTATTTTTCCAGGTATAGGGGTTTTCCATTGAGTTGCAGACTCTGAATATGTGAACATCGCTGAAAAACCTAGGGAGTTAGGCTGGGTAATGGAGAGAGGAAAAAGACATTTACTTTCCAGTGAGGAATGGTGTCATGGTTCATCCTGACAGTGTCTTGGGTCATGGGGAAGTGCACAGGGACTTCCTGCAGCTGCTGCTGCAAGGGAACTTCTCTTGAAGTATGACACCTCTCTTCTGCTCTGGAGCACATGGAGTGGTCATCTGCACCGGCACATGGGTGCTGCAGTGGGGCAGGCACTGATTCTGATCAACAAAGGCAGGGGAGAGCTGCAGGGAGTCAGCAAGAGGAAGAGAGTCTAGCTCAGGGTCTCACACTTGGGGCTGACCTGACAGACGTGAATTTCCCCATGGAAAGGTAATTGAGATCTCTGCAGCTTGGGGATGGTGCTGGGATACTTCCTCACCAGGCTTGCCAGTCACAGCTGGGCACTGAGGGTGGCAACACACAAGAGTGACAGGTCCATTTGCCCTTTGCATCACAGCTCCTGGCAAGGAAATCTCTAGTCATGGCTGAAATGGGATTTATTTAAACAATCAAAAAGTCTCAGCAGTGGGTTTATGGGTATTTTCAACAGTAATTAATGAGCACGTAGGTGGCTCAGGTGATCTTAGATGCCCCAGCTAAAAATCTTATTGAAAGCTGAAATAGCCATTAAGTTATTCTTTTATTTCTGTTCATGGTGAGACAACAAATAGATCTGGAGTTCTTCCAGTCCTTTTGTGATCCAGAATTATTCACTGTATTTCTTTGAGTAATTGACCTTGCAAATCTTCACATGTTCACAATAGCACAGTTGCATATCGCGATTCATGCTGTGATAGTTGATAGATATAAGGCCCTGACCCTACTGAGTATGAAATCCTGGCATTAGTGAAAGCAAACAGGAGCTTTGGCATTAAACTGAGACCAGGATTGAATCCTAATACAGTCCTACCAAAGCCTTCTTTACACTCTTCTATTCATGGTGGAGATGAAGTTTAAATAACATGTGTTGACTGGGAAATAGGTGCAGTCAGATCTGTTTGAAAGAGAAATCAAACATCTGTGCCACATCAGTTGATTAGTTAATTTTAAGAACTCACACATGAATCAGTAAATTGGAATATTAAGCCTTGTTACCTACTGTCAGATCACTGCAGGCATTTTCCCTGAACTGCACGTTGCTGACAGGGCTTGGCAGATGGTGAATTATTTTGCTCTTCATGAATGTTTTTCAGTGGCTGATTGACAGCTGATAGGCACTTTTTCTTTAGACAACAATAAGCCATATTTTCCCCACTGCTGTATTTATGGAGGCATTGCTTTTGTTGTTTCCAAATGTGTTTGTATGGTGTGGACCCTCCCCAAAAGCACGGAATGGGCAGCTTACGATCACACACTCACTCTGGAGGCTTTGCAGGGCTGGGGCACCGTGTCCGCTGGGGCACCTCATCCCGGGATTCAGGGCTGCCGGCACCTACCTCGACAGGAAGAGCCAGGAGGGAAAACGCAGGGGGCTGTTGGCAGTTATCTGTTTACACAGCCCAGGACTGATGTGTTTGTGCTTTGCACCTGGAGATGGCAGGGTCGTGCTGTCTATGCAGCCTTTACCAGCGCAGATTACTGCTCCCCTGCGTTTCTAGGAAGGGATTTTAAAGATCAAGATATCCAGCCTGTGAGTGGCATTTGTGAAAAATATACTATATGTGCTCAGCAGTATAATTAAAGAACTATCACTCTTGAGACTGACCTGAATTAAATCCACCGGTTTCAGACACTGCAAGCTTTATGACAGTGCAGATGAAGGACAGAAATTTCAATTTAGTATATTTCTCCGGAAACTTCTGTTCCACTGGCTTTACTTCAGACACCCAGAAAACTGTGAAATAGGTGATATCAACCCAACTTTTCTCTTGACCTTTTCTGCTGCCTTCTCCCTCCCTGTGAGTTTTCTTTTGTTAAGAATACTCTGAAAGTAAATTTGGTTTTGGTGCTAAGATTTCTTTTTCTTTTTCTTTTTCTTTTTCTTTTTCTTTTTCTTTTTCTTTTTCTTTTTCTTTTTCTTTTTCTTTTTCTTTTTCTTTTTCTTTTTCTNTTTTTCTTTTTCTTTTTCTTTTTCTTTTTCTTTTTCTTTTTCTTTTTCTTTTTCTTTTTCTTTTTCTTTTTCTTTTTCTTTTTCTTTTTCTTTTTGTTACAATCATCTTCAACACAGCTTTTCTTTCAAGCTCTGCAAGATAGAGGGATGATGATTTCATGCTTGCCATGTAGAGGGAATCCTCAACTGGTTCTACCTACTAAGACTCACCTTCTCATTCAACAGTCACAAAACCATAGACATAAAGAAAATGTTGCTGCCTGTTGCCATTAAGAGAAAAGTGTTTGTGTTGTGTCGGAGAAAAAAAAAACAARTTAGGTAATTTATGCTGATCTCTCAATTAATGTAGTAACTTTCCACTGCTAAATTTTATAGCCACAGACTGCGAGTGAGCTTGCACGGTAGGGAATTTTTGGACTTGTTTTATGTAGTGGCTGAGGCCTTACAAAGTACCTGGAAAGCTGCATTTTTGTTTTTCTGTTATGTATRGATAAGGGGATTGCCATAAAAATGGAATTGTATTTTGTAGCAAATCATTAATCATAGTAATAGCTGTGGCAGTAATTAATTGATCAGACAGAAAGCATGTTCCTGATCCATGATAGTCACTGGAAGTGTGGTCTGACTTTTTAGTCAATAGTAACTTTTTGCTTTAACTCTGGGAGACCACAGTCTCTGCCACTATGGAGACCAGCACAAGTGACCACAGAGCTCTTCCTTCTTTCAGTGYTAACTCATTCCTGCCTGCTCCAGCTGTGCCCATGGGATGTTTCAGCATGAGAAAAGTCTAGTTTCGCAGCTGACCCAGCCACTGCCAGCCCTGATTCCTGCTGCCGTAGGGGCTCCCATTGGCTGCCTGAGCTGTTTCAGGCAACTCATAGGGAAAGATAAGCTGCAGTTTGAAAGATCAGCCAATTTGAAAGATCAGGACAGGATCAGCTGTCCTGACTGTGCTCTCTCCCAGCTTTCTGTGATGGCAGAGCCTAGGAAACTAAAAAGTTCTTTACCTGGGGTAAGCACTACTGGAGCAACAACTAAAACCTCAGTGTGTTATTGACATTATTCTAATAGTGACTCCAAAACACAGCACTGTACCAGCTATTGGGAAGAAAATTGACTCTATCCCAACTGAAGCCAGGACACCAGGCAGGTTTTCCCCCCCTCTCTCTCCTCCTTGGTGCCAGAGGGCTTTGGTGTTGGCCGTCTCACAGTTTGGACAACTGAACACTGTCAGGACAGGAACAATAAGAAGGCAGTGCTAAGTCTGTCTTTGTCACAAGTCCTGGGTTCTTATTACAGCACATGCTCTGACTCTGGCATGGTTCACCAGGCACAAGAAGGACTTTAGTCCTGAGCAGCATGCATGATTTACAGCTGTAACCTTTATATTATCCTACTGCCAGACCCTCAGTACCTGGTGGTGCTCCATGCTGTGGCAGATTAAATGCAGGGCACAGCTGAACTTCTCTGCAGTGTCATGGACACCAGAAAAAGAGCTCCATGTCAATGCTGAAAACAAATGGCTTCCCTAGTTTGAAAGCTGGTTTTAAACAACCTGCCTAAACAGGTTTAGCCTGGTACCACCAGAGGTATCAGTCAAGGGAGCTAATTTATAGCACAGAAAAAGAATTAAACAAATTTTCCCCTCTCAAAGATCCTCACTGAAACCTCCCATGTAAAACAGAGATTTGATACTGCGGGCTACAGACAAACCAGCCACAGTTGTGACTATCTTGCTTCCTAGTTACTGTATGAGATGTTTTGAAAACCCCATAAATCATTGCTTTTTGTGCCCAGACCACTTCAAGAAAGGGACGAGGTTGGTGTGCACTGTTAGAGCTGTTTGTGCTGACATAAAGAAGTGGAGCATATTCCACAGCAGGCCTTGAAATCAGTTCATTATCTCTGACTTCTTTTCTCAGCTGCCCTTTCTTTTGTTCCAGTATAGAACCTTTTTTGTGAGCTTGTTTCTGACTAATTCAGAGCACTAGCTGGTCTCTGCACTTTTGAAAAGGGCCTTGCAGGGCTCTCCAGTAACTGCTTTGCACACCCTTGCATGCATCTGGGGGAAGGCATTGCTCCGGTCATTGGTAAGATGCATTTGTGTTTTTTACCAACTCAGGCTATATATAGGACAGTCTGCTGAGGCAGAGGCAGCCTGCTTTTTTTTGGCTGCCTGATAATTTCATTAATGCTTCCAGCCACATGAAAAGGAGSAGAGTCTCTATGCRTGGAGGTTTGAACGGGCAAAGACAGCTAAACAGGAAGCTCACTTCTGGTGCAATGAGTGCATTCAGCAGCTGCCAGTCCTGCAGCCTAGGGATGTTCACAGCAGGTTTATGTCASAGCAGGCTCTCCAGGCAATTCTCTGGGTCAGTATCCAGCACTCCTTGTGTGGGAAGGAGTGTTACAGAAGTACCTGTGGACTTTCTTAAGCATCAAAAAGTTGTTTTTTCAAGCAGTTTCTCAAGTATTTTTAGTCTGTTTTCTCCTCTTGAAACCTTCTTGTTTCATTTTTTCTCCCACTGAGATTCCAAAGGCTAGTTCCCATGTAATTGTATGAGACTTGGAGTGACTGCTCTAGAGAAAACACCATACACCCTGGCTATGCTGTTAAAGTAGAAGACAGACAGGGTCAGAAAGGCCAGGTCAGCTTGGGGACTGGCAGTGCCAAGTATCATGGCACAGGGAAAATCTGAGCATTGTGAGCACTACAGAGCATCCCTTTGGCAAGGGACTGGCAGTGCTGGACCAGCTSGTGGAACCAGGAGTAAAAGCAACCTGTCACAGGCCTATAAGGTTGTGKTTGAGTGCTTCCTAAATGTTGCAGGATCCAAAAGGGCTTTTATTACAGGATGAATCTGGAAAAAAAAGGTTTTGSAGGAACTTCAGGTGAGGACTGTCCCTTTGCCCTCCCTACTGAGTCTCATGAACACAAAAATAACTAAAAAATCCAAACTTAATTCCCTTTCAATGCACAAAGCTTATCCCAGTTTCTTGGATAAACAGAATATTAGCAAATCTTGGCGTGGTGACTGCTATGAGTTGAATTAGGTGCCTGCACTGTCCATGAGCCTAAATCAAAAACTTGCCACTTGGTTTCCTTTGTGCATCTCACCCCAAGTATTACTCCCAGCCACTGTTGGGCTCCCTCCGGAGCTGCTGGCAGTGGTGTTTGCTCAGAGCCTGCTCCCTTGTTCCTCAGATCCAGGGAATGGGGCATGTGCACAGGGGGCTGAGACAGTGTGCCCCAGAGGGGATCTGCCATCATGGGACTCTACATGAAGCCTCCCTGCTTCAGTGTCTTTGCTGGCATCCTGGTAAAGCAAGAAGAGATCATTTTGGACCACATGTGTAAGGTGGGTCTGGGAAGCTGCTGAAATTCCAGCTGCACAAGGGAACCTTAGTGCCAATTGCCAATATTTCATTTCTAGAGTTTTCTGTCTCATCAACACCTGTCCTTCATGTCTTCCTTGACTAATTTCCTCTGTTTGCCACTGCAGCCAAAATGCCATTTACTTTTGAAGGATTAGGAGCTGCCAATTCGAAGCAATGTTTGGAAGAAATTGCTTCAGCAGCCAAAGATCCTCTAACAGAGTTGCTGGAAACATTATTTCCAGCAACCTCAGGAGCAAGTTGATACAGCAGAAGTGCCCACGGTGCAGCCTAAAGCTGGAATTCAACCTGTGCTGCCCTGGAGCATGGACCAGGGCTGCCTTTCTATGACTGGAGTTGGGGAATGCAGGTCTGGTGGTTGTCCAGGGCTTCCATGGAAGGTGGGGGAAAGGGAAACTATCAGCTGGTTGGGAAGGCAGAAGGTCCTGTGCCTGCCTCTATTTAAAGATAATGACTTTTGAAGTTATTAAGAAAATGGTTGCTGCCTTTGACCACTGCCTTTACATAGCACAATGAAGCAGGCGAAAATCCAGATGAAATGGTGCCAAGATTCTAATTTTTTTTTTTTTTTTTTACGCAGAATTTTTTTTTTTTTTTTTGTCCAAATAACTATCCCTTCAAAACCAAATCTTTTCATTTCCTGAAATGGGACCAAAACTTGGCCCATTTGCTTGACATCTTAGTTTAAGTGCGGTTGTTTCCCTGGGCCACTATATGGATTTCAACTTTGGAAATTGCTGTTCATGAAAATATTTGAATGTGTAGGGTGAGATTTATCAGACACCTTCAGAAACTGAGATCTGCAGTCATGCCTCAACTAGCAATTTTCTCTTGTGTTTCACATTAAACATGTTTTGAATTCTTGTCCCATCTGCATGATGAGGGCAGAGAAATGAACTATACTCCGGCTAATTTCTGCCAGATTCAAAAGAAGGTACTGGGTCTACCTCTATGATAGATGTTAAACCAGTAATCCCAAAATGAAGTGTCAAGAACAAGTCAACAGGTGTGAAGGACCAAGGGTACAGGGGAGACTTTCTTGACAGACAGTACAACAGTTATTCTTCCTTGAAGAGCAGATAGAGCCATYGGGAAAAGACACAGGAGTGGAAAGGAGAAACAGAGTTAGGCTGTGAAAGGTTGTGTGAAGTCCCACACAAGCAAAGAAGAGAAAACACATGCTTTAGTGCTGTCTTGGATGAGGTCCAAAACGTCTTACAAACATGCAGCTAACATAGAATAGTCAGGATCTGTTCTGTTTAATTTTGGTATATCATGTTTAARTTAGTGTGCTAGCTCATGTCAAGCACATGCTTTGTAATTAAATTTTGAAAGGACATTTTCTTTTCTGAGAAAGATTTTAAAAATGAATCGGTTGTACTTCAGCTTTGTTGACAAAGATGGTTTAAGTTAATGAAAGACTAAACTGGATGCATTAAGAATGAAAGGAATATAAACCATATGCTGTAATGTTTGCTGCACTTAAAATGGTTCTTCTTTCTACTGGATTGCCTGGGGCTGTTTTCAGACTGGAGGGAATATGCGTATTTCATTTTGTGCTTYAACATGAGATAACCCAAATAGGTACAAGTTGGAAAACTGAACATTTTTGGTCCATGTGGATGTGTCTTTAAGCTAAAAAAATGAGGGAACTAAGCCTGAATGCCTCATTCTTCAAAGAAGTCAAACCCTAAAACTAGAATAGTTTATTTTTAAAGTTGAAACTTGCTCTGTCTTGCTGCTTTTCTGTATTTTCACTGAAATTCATGGAATGTATTCAGAGTGCATCCTTTTTGAATAAAGGACATCTTGTACTTTACACTGAAGATATTTGGTATTTTTTTCCACAGAAAGAATACCACTCTTTGGAAGGAGAGTTTGTGTTGTTTTCAACAGTTGCCTATTAACAGGAAGTTTAAAACATTCAAAAATGGCATTAACATGTCTCTCAGAGGCAATTAAAAARCTTTCATTCTAGGATATTTCATTTTAATAACAAATGTTGTCCTTGGCTTCAAGAACCACCAGTTCTTGAACATTAAATTATCAGCTGCAGGGAGTACATATGGTTACAATAAAAAGAAACATGCACAAAGTTTTTTGTGAGGAAAAGAATACCACTCAATCTGATGTTATTCTTACTCTGGTTTTATGAGAGTTTGGACAAGGGGTGGATAGTTATCTACTTATGAATGTACTTATGAMACCCAAACAGCTCTTGTATTTTGTTAGGAAAAAATGTCTTTATACTGTTTTTATTCAAAATGTGTTATATGTCCCCTAGTTCTTGAAAGGCTTTGAGCAAKTGCACCAGGAGGATTGCTGTCTTCAGTATAACACATTCTTGACTGGCTCTGTTAAAATCAACATTGCATTTCTTGTAAAGCTTGCAGTATGTACAATCCTGTTGCTGATTGAGATAGTGGGAGTATTTTAATCAACTTCAGTGAGAACGTTTATGTATGTTAATAGAAGAGATGAATTTCCTTTATCACAAGTAACTACCATGTCCCCTTCCTCCCAGTGAAGCACCTAATTTAGCTTCTCATCCTCCAAGCTGAGCTGGTGAGGTCTGCAGTATCAGTCTTACAWGTCTCTACATTAAATAGGGAAACGACTAACCTCACCCATATAAGAAAGCATACATATCCTATGAGAAGGTGTTAGAGTCCAGAACTAGAATGGAAAGAGCTGTTCACCAGCAGCTGTGCCACTGCCTTTGTACGAATCTCTTCTGCTTTGTAAAACACTGTTGGAGAGACAAAAATGCTTGGATAGTTCCAGGCAGCCAAAAATGCCCGGGCTTATCCAGATCTRGATATTCTGAAATTAACTTTGCAGTCCCTACTGTTGTGTTTGTCTGCTAGACTTTGGTGCTGATGTGCTGGATGATCTTTGGGATTTTTTTTATTGTGTGATACTTTCCACTCTTCTGGTTTGCAGATCAGTTCTTGTGCCTGCAATAGGGACTTCACAAGCTGATCACACAAACATGAGTATTGGTTTCTGATGACTCTACCAAGCAACTGCAGCCTCTTTAGGGAGGTATCTGTGTCTCTTTTAGTGGGAAACTGAGGCACAAGGTATGCTGCAGAAGACCTCTTATAGATTAGTCTTTTGTCTSCGCTTCAAAGAGAGGCATATAATGATGACTTCTCATTGCTCTTTGTTGAAAATTTGGTCACCATTTTCTGAGTCAGTGTGAACTGCTTCTTAGCTGGGCAATTTTTGGCTTCTCTGCTAATCTTTCAAATATATTTGTTAGTGCTGCAGTTTAGTATTGTCAGCTCAAGTTTCAGGCTGTTAGCTCTACTCAGGATTCCTTTGTGAATCAGGGTGTTATACCTGCTTGCATCATCATCTCATCAATGTCTTTAATCTTCTGAAAATAATTCACTATGAAGACACACTGAACCAGTGGAGAATGCCTTTTGTATTCCTTAAGAAACAAAACAAAAGCCCCGTAACATCAAATAAGTGGAGCTTGTGTTGCTTCTACTGTGGTGTCCACACATCCATTTTCTAAGCTGATCTGGCCTACAAAAATTAGGTGCAATTATTGTCAGCATTTATATACGTTGATCTTAATTCACCTACCAAAGCTTTTGTAAAATTTTACAAAAGCRATAGAATACTTGTCTTCCATCCTTCCCTGCTTTCTATCTTKCTCTCTCTCTTTCTAGGCAGTGACATGTATCTGAGAAACACTACCCAGAGCTTGTTGTGTTACAGTCTTCATAGAAGTGAGCTGAGAACTGAGCTGGAGTCTAAAGCTTCAGCAGAAAACCTTTTTGTCAGCTAGAAAAACTGTTGCACTCCATCACTGACATGAAGTCAACAGCTAAACAAGGTTTTTGCACTTGCCCACATCCACGTACATGTATGTGTACACCGTATATATTTACATCTGTGAATGGTATATGTGGACACCACAAAGCCTGAAGTAAACACAGCGATGTTGCTGTCAGACAGAAATGGATCTTTTCACTTTCCCCTCACAATCAGCTTCACAAAGATATTTTCTTTTAAGCCACAGTCATGAAGACACTGTTCTGCCAAAGAGGCAAATGCATTAAACATTATCCACTGTTACAAAAAAAAATTGTTGTTATTGAAAGCACTGCACTGTTTCACTTATAAAYCCAGAAGAAAATGTCTTTGTATGCAAAGACATTTTCAGAGTGGTTAACCTATGTGAGTAAAATCAGAAGGAAGTAAATGGTCAGTAGGAAATGCCTGCCTTCAGCTGAATAATAGAGTCAGATTGCATATGAGCAGCGTCGATGCTACCAGCTTCCAAAATGCACAGTGTAACAGGCATCCCTCCAACTGCAAGCAGCTTCTAAATCGATTAGTACTTGCATTTTTGCTCATTTTCTAGTTGTTTTGAATGCAGAACAGCAACTTGGAAGAAAGGGTGAATTTTATTATTTAGCAGGCTTTCAAACAGAAACTAGCAAACAGAACTAGCAGGTGCCAAATACTTTTTCAGCCTAAGCTTGTCTTCAGGTGATAGCAGTTAGGGTGGTATAAATACATGCTAATAGTGACATTTAGTATCACTCAGACCCTACATAAGATATTTGTACAATTGAAGAAAAGGATCAAGCAGCCTTACTCTTAAAATTATTTTTTTTCAATTTCTCAACAGCTGGTCCTAACCTTATTAAATTACAGATGAGATGTCTCAAATGGTAAACCTGATTAGATTTTTATCAAAGGGAGTCATGCCTATTCCCCTTTGGCAGCACCCCTTTCCCCTTTGGTTATCACTGGGTTTGAATAAAATTCTGAATTGCATGGTAATGATTTAACTTTGGTACATGGTTGTGTGGATGACCATATAATTCCTTTTATATAATTAGCATCCCTTTAGTGGAAACTACAGAATGAAATATGCTTTCTTGGCTGAATTTTTCTGCTCTAAAACTTTACTCCTTTCCCTGCTTCATTACTTGTGTTTTGGGTTTTTTGTGGGTTTGTGTGTGTGTGTGTGTGTGTGTATGTTGGTTGTGTGGTTTGTTTTTTGGGGTTTTTTTTTTTAATATTTGGGTCTTTTTAGCTGCATGGGCTTATAACAAGAAAGGAAATATGGTAAATTATGTGTTTGAATTGAGCAACTTAAGCAGCTCCTGGCATTTACAATCACCTGTATTCTGTCATTCAGACTAACAAACTAACCTCCTCAAAGGAGGAGGTCATGTAGTGCTCTATACTTTCCATCAGAAAATTCTGATAATGTACTTAGGATGTCATATTTTGGAACACTTAAAGAAAACATGCTTACATGAGGAAAGCAGAAAAGCAGTCATTCTATGCTATTCCAGGTATGATGAATTTTAATTTGAAAAGCTTTACTAAAGATCAGTTTCTGTTCTGTTTCCCATTATAGACCTAAGCCAGAAACAGAATTTAGACTTTAACTTGCTGCCWCTTGAAAAGCCAGAATCTACAGTTACAGGTATATTTTTGGGCCTCCTGCCCTCTTTACAAGGAGCTGCATTCTACGATGTCTTTCATGGCCCCTGCCATATCCCTGCTTGGAGGGCYGGTATGATGCTTCAGGTGATTCCCAATACAACCAATACTCCCAGCACAGCCATTGCACCCCTGTTGTTCTACTACCCCCAGATCCTTCATGATGCCCTGGATGAGTGGAGAAAAGTTGTTTGCTTAGTAGTACATGGAGCTCATTACATTCTTCCGACATATGTTTGACCACAGATTCTAAACCGCTTTTCCTTCGCTTGGGTGTGATCACCTCGGGAAGCGACAAGGGTTGGTCTGAAAGTGTGCATGGGAGGTACTGCCATGAAGAAGTGACAAGGTTGACAACAAATCYCTAAAAAGAACTTGTGAGTACTCTCAAGCCCAGTCACTTTTCATTCTCATCAGCTTTGGAAAGAAAAACCCAACAATCTCCAAWTAATTCCCTGAATCATTCTTGTCCCCCCACCCCATCTAAATACCTAGCTAATTATTTGAAATGCATTAATATGTATGGATAAAGATAAACTTGGAATTATAAACATGCAGTTATTGACCATTTAGCTACATCACTTTATCTTGCTGGTGCCCTTTTAGAGTAGTCCTTTGAAATTCAAAGGAACTGACAAATGCTGGAATTGTGGGTTAATTTCAGGAAAAACTGTCTCTGACATATGTGCACTTGTACACTTCTTTATTTTAACACAATGTAGGAAGATGAAAGCAAAGGTAACAGTAKATAAAGCACCTTTTCTTCTTCAGCTGCAGCCTATGCAGTTTCATAATAGCTATTTCTAAATTCTGCAGAAATTCTATGGTGGCATGTTAAAAATCTCACAGAGAAGCAGACTGCTCACGTAACAGCCAAAAAGCATGGGAAGTTTGGTGCCTGTGCTGCGTACCTGGTGATGCCCTCAGTCTCCAGTGGGAAGCTGGGGTCTTACGAAGTCAGCAGCTCTATCTCTAGGATCCATCATTGCTGCTTTTAGCAAATCTCCTAATGGATTAGTGATTACCCAGTGGCTGCATGCTGTGGTGGTATGAACATATTAAATGTTTCTTCCCAGAAACACTCAGAAGCACAGCTGGAAGGGACCCTCAGGTCTAGAAGACTTCCAAGGAGCAGTCCTTACCTACCAAGACATGTGGAAGGCAAAAGCCTCTCAGAGGTACCAGGGATGAGCAGCTGATATGTAAGAGAGCAAGAACCCACAAATCTGGGGTGCTGAGAAGTGAGAAAGGAGCAGACTACCCAGCTCCTTCTTTGGGATGAGACAGAGGGATAAGAGAAATACTGAAGTTGTTAATGGGTTATTATGTTTACTATGTCCAGTGGCAGATTGTCAGGGTTAGAAGAGAAGCTCAGCAAGCGTTCTCCTGAGATACCCCACAAATGTATGTGTAAAAGAAAGCAAAATAAATGTTGGAGGGAGTCATACCTGAGGTTAGTCGGTAAATACAACCACAGAGCAACTTTTATCCTCCTTTTTCAAGTCAGCAGTATTTTTACCTTTTTTTTTACCATTTTTTTAGTGGCAGACACTTCACCCTGCAAAGATTTTCTAATCAAAAATAGTGATTTTTCTTTTCTTTACTCTAAATTTAATTTAAAGACCTACATCTGATCTAACTTGCTTATGTACAGAAGCACAGATCTCTTCCCTCAGTGCTTCCTTTGCAGACCTCTTTCTTACTTGGACTATTCTTCCCCATCTTGTAAGAAATATAGGAGGCTTTGGGAATTCTATTTGTTGTTTTAGGTACAATGCATAATCGTTAAAAGATGACTTGATGATGTTAAAATCTAACAACATGCCATGAGCAGTAAACCCAAATTTTTGGACAAGCAGCGTAATTCTCTTCAATGTAATCTTTGAATTAGCTACAAAACCAGCTTCTTGCTATGTACATTCTCAGGAATACCTCTTCACATCCCTGCAAAAATTCCATGAAATAAGCAGCATTTGTGATGTGCTGGTGAGATCACAGCCTCTGGGGTAGTCTGGAGAGACATAAAGTACATGGTTTCCTGCTGGGACTCTTCTTCTTCCCTTTCAGTGCAGGGAGCACTCATCTTGAATATTCACTCACCAAAGCTATGGCCATCTGTCTGAAAGGGATCACACCTTTTGTGCTGCTGCTGTCCTCGCTCTTCCCGCTCTTCTTTCCATATTTACCTACAAACACTTTGCTGACTTCTCTTTTGCTCTTCGTGTGGCTGCCATTTATAGCCTGTCTCTATTACCATTAAGTATCTTTCTTTTTCAGCTTTAGCTCCTGTCTCTTGGACACTTTTCCCCACATCTCATGGGATAATTCTGACATCTGATCCTGACTCACTCCATGAACTCGTGCTACAGATCAGTCCATGAGAGGCAGAGGGATGGMTTTTGCTGAGAGGTCAGGGTTTGATGGTGCTGTTACCCCTGACAGTAGGGACAGCCAAAGGAATTACAGTATTTGACACAAGCCCTGGAATAGGAGTTGAAGGTATAAGGACCATAATTCAGATAGAGAAGTTGGTGACTGAATGGATACTGGAGACATCCCCTCCCAGACAAGAGCACCCTGTGTACACAAAAACCTGTCAGCACATTATTGCATCTGGAGCAATAGTAGAAGGGTTTTTTATTAGCATCTGGTTTAGAGCTCTGTAGTAATTGACTTTTTTGTTTGTCTGGCCTGGCCAAACAAACAAAAACAAAAAAAGGTGGTATTTACCTGAAACAAGATATATTTATTTTTCTTTCTGAACTTAGATGGAAGCAAAAAGAAGTTTACCCAGAAATTGCCAACACATTTCTTTAATTCTTCAATTTTGTAGGGTGGCTAGATTTGGAGGTTAAAAAAGAAAATACTTTGTATAGTCTGTAGAAAATATTACATGTTTTTGCACTCTTGAAATTGAAATATTGATAAAATTTTCRTATTTCCTTTTTGTTTTGCTTACATTATATAGGGCTATTACTGAAACAGTATTTTTCAGAAAACTGTTCTCTGCAAAAACCCCTCACCTAGCTTTCACAGAACATAACAGCATTGTATCCTCACAATTTGCTCTCAGTTTGAGACTGACTCATGACCGGTGCCACAGCATTCAATGGGACTGTGTGCTTGAGCAGGGGGTTGCAGATTTCAATCAGGCAATTTAGTGTTTCCAATTATAGGAAATGTATCTGGAAGGATGCCAAAATGCTAAACAGCTTGATAAAAAAGAAAGGTTCCTTGTTTCAATTATTTCTTATTCCACTACATGCTTCCCCTGCCACCACTTAATTAGAAACCAGAACTCCACAGGAGATCCTGTTCTTTATTAATTCATTTCAAAGTTATTTACTGTACTTGCAACAGCAGCACCAAAGCCTGAATTTAATGCAAGCTCTGGGTAAGGAAAGGCAGTTCAGTGGGGTTGTCATTAGCTTGGCACTGGAGCGGCCGTATTTCCCACTCCCATGGAAATCATGTAAGTCAGGAACCTCTAGTTATCAGATGCTTTGTCCCTCTCTGTGACGGTTCCTGCTTTTGGAATGGTTTGTGAGGATAGCTRTGTGAAGAATTGCTCTGGGATTTTTTAAGAAGTCCTAAAAGCAATGTGACACATGTATTTYTGGGCTTCATGACCACATTTTCTTTCACTTTATAGTAACTTGTGGGAATGGGGTTTACTTTGCACCATGTTGGATATTCATATTTGGCCACATGTCAAGTAAATGCTTTCTTCCTTCAGGCAGAAGGACTAGGCCATGCTCATTTCTATAGCACTTATGTCCTTCTTGATGCAGGAATCAATGGGAATGGTAACTGAAAGCTGAGACTGATTTTTACACCAATCAATACTATTCTAATTTTAAAAAAGAGGCCTTCTGAGCTAATGCAGCAGAAGAGTTTGCTAGTGCCCTAAGGATTATGGAGTTTATAGGGTCAGAGCTTCTTGTAGCAACTAGTTGATATGATAACAAGAGAAGCTTAATGCTTGTTTGGATTTTGGTAGAAAAATGTTGGCAAGATAAGAAAAAGAACCCCAGCAAAATTTACAGACCAATTAGTCATCATTATAACAAGTCACTTCTCAAATGAAGCCACCAATAGAAATGTTTATGTTGTGGATTTATCTAGCCCATTGAACTATCTTGTTTCTGATTTTAAATACTTGGGTTTGCTCACTGAAACATTCTGCTCACAACGGCATTGGGTAAACAATGGAACAATGTGTTACATTGTTTGTATAATCACATGTGGGAGAAATCCTCACTCCTCACTTGGTGCAATTTGACAGGGATTATGGGCTCAAGAGCTGTCGCTACATAATTAGTTGTCGACTAATGTGAGGAACTATTTTAATCTTGGTTTGCCTCAACACTGCTTGTCAGAGGCATATGGGGGAAGGGGTGCACACGTGCAACCTGCAGGAGGCAAACAGGAGATGGGTGAAGCCTTGTCTCTGGTGGGATTTCACCTGGCAACACCTCACACTGCTCCCCCCAGAGACATTTCTCCAATCAGATGGTGGAAGGGCTCCATCAATGGAAGAAGGTCGGACTGGACCAATGGTCTCCTGGCCAGCAGGCAGACTTTGGGAGGAGCCAGGTGGTACAAGAATCAGCTGCGCCATGAACCTAGAGAGCTGAGGCTTTGGAGCTGGACTTTGTGGAGCTGGACTTTGCGGAGCTGGGTTTTAGGGAGCCGAAATTTGGGGGAGCTGAGTTTTGGGGTGGGGGACTTTGCTGAGCTGGAGTTGGGGCTGGTGATCTGTCTCTGTCTCTGTGTGGGTAGCTGGGTTTTTTTTTGCTTTTTGTTGCTCACTGCTGATGGGCTTGCTGCTGAGGGGTCCTTTTTGCCCTGGCTCCAGCCTGCCTGGATTTTGCCCTGGCTAGCTCTCGCTCACCCCCACGTATCTGCCTTCCCTCCTCCTGGGCGCTTGGCAGGAYGCTGGCTGCTCTCCAAGCCTCGAGATCAGCATCTGCCTCACCCCACTCCTTTGCCTGACCCAGCTGCTGCCCGAGCCACCTGAGCCACCRCTGTCCTCCCTGAGCCACCTGCCTGCTTCCAACCTCGCCCGCTGCCGCGATCCTTGCTTCGACTCCACCCAGGACCACGGACCTGTCCGAGTGTCCACTCACCCGTGTGTCCAGCAGCCCATCGCYGTGGGACCCACACTCCTCTCCCTGAGCTGTGCTCCCTGTGGCAGCAGCATGCTCAYCCCTGTCATGTGGACGCCAACATTATCACTCAGACCTACTGGTGGTAACGTCCGCTCTCTACCCCTGTCTCCTTTCTCTCTCTACCCATTCCTTTTCCTTTCTCTTTTGCTGACTTTTCCAGCCCCCTTTAGTGGGTAGTAACTACTTCTCAGTTTTCATTACCGATACTGTGGTTCTCAGATACAAAGTTTGTCTCATTTGACTTCATTTCATTCTCGACCATCCATTTTCAARGAACTCCTCACAGTTCCCCATGGTTGGAACCTGACAACTAATTTATTTTAAGGCAGGAAAACATAAGGAACATTTTCACTTGTGATAGCTCCTGAAATGTGTATTTTACTGCTTGTGTTACTCTATTGCTGACATTCACATTTTTCCTTAGAGCACATGCTAGGGAACTTTACAAACCATGGCACCGTTATTACTCTGTGGCTCTGGGTGTTTATTTTTCTGCCTGGGACATCTGTGACACAGCTGTCTCTCTATCCTCCACTGCTTTACTTTGTAACACACCAAATTCTTCTAGGAAGAAGCAGAGCCTCTGTTAGCCATATCTCAGCATTGCAGTGAGTGGTGGGATGAAATTTGATGGAGCTGTGTTGAGCAAACGTGGCCATACCTGCACCTTGACACCATGCTGGATTATCTCAGAACTCACAGCCAGTCCTGAATTAATATCTGAAGCAATCTCAGCTCAGATTAAGGGTTTCTTCCTTACTATGTGTCATGGTTTTACTTCGTCYGATTTTTGGTGGTGGGGGGATGGGACAAAAAAACCACAAAGATGGCTCCTGTGAGGAAGTTCTAGAAACTTTCTCCTTCTTCTCCAGCCAAAGGAGCCCTACCCCCTGTGTTTTAGAGCCAATCCATTACGGCTCTGAGGTTGATGGACAGGCTGCCCATCAGGCCTGGGCCAATTGCATAGGTTGGTTACACCTCTGTGAGGATGTATTGTCTGGTACTTAAGAAAGAATTCAAACAAGATAGGGGCAGCCGCCATGTAGTTCTTAGGTTTTTAGTATGTAGTTTTAGTATCATGCACTGGGGAAAAACAGAGCAGGAGGGTGAGGAGATGTAAGAAAAAAATGGAGATCGAAGATCACAGTAAGGGGAAGATTGGATGGTTGCTGTGCTGTTGCTATGGTTCTCGAACATGGAGAAAATAAGTTGTTCTCAAAAGGACTATTTCATCAATGAGAGACCAGTATAGAAAAGAGAACGACCTTRCTCTGAGGAAAAAAAAACCTGGCCTTTGAGGATTGGACTGAACTGATTAGGAGCCAAAAAGGGGGAAGAGGCTTGGCCCCCCACGACGTTTTGAAGCGAGTTGATGCTAAGAAGAAATTGTGTTTTGCGGGGAGGGAGAGATGCCCCTGCCCTACGTCTGAAGTAAGTGGATGCTTAGAAGAAGCTGTGTTCTGCCAGGAGATTTGTGATAGTGGTCTTATGCTGCTGAAACAATGCAGTTTGGCCTTGAAGGACATTCTTTCTTTTCTCCTATGAGGTAAAGAAAAAACACCCTCGCCACCAGCAGTTATACACTGACTGTTTTTGGGAAAAGAACTTCCACAGCTTGGAGCTGTAAGAACGCTGCTCCTTTGATGCTGGACAACAAGTGTAATGAGTAGTTTGATCTATGTTAGACTTTCATTCCTGTCCCCCTTTGTGTGCGGGAAGACATGGGGGGTGGAGAGGAAGGACCTGGGAAAGAGATGGGTCCCGGAAAGGATAACACGTGTCTTAAAATGTCCGTTTTTATTTTTTTTCTCCTTGTAAATTTGCCCCTATCTTTGTTCCTCTCCCTGGTGCAGTAGTATTCTTAGTAGTTTGTAGTAATAAATCTATTTTGCAACTTAAGTTATTCAGCCTATCTGACCATTCTCTGGAGCATATACGTATCTTTCTCTCAATTATGTTATGTTATCTGAAAGCCATAAATTTTCGTGTTAATTGGGCTTTTGCTCTCCCTTCTGCCTCTCCGGTGGGGGGAAGGGAGAGAATGTCAYGGGTGCAGTGCTTTTTGGCTTTCAGCACAGTCCAAACCATGACACTATGCTCCAGAACTTACTCAAAAAAATTCTCTGCAGTAGAGTACTGGGTCTTAAGTACTGGGCAGAAGGCCAGGGACTAATTCTACATCACAGTGCAGATTTAGTCCTTTTTACAGATGCTGAGAAACTGCAGAGCCCACTGCTTCTGTGGGCTCCCATTGCCTCTGGGCCCAGATGATAGAAGAAAGATGCTTATGTTTAGGAGCCAAGACTGAGCTTCTCAAGGCAACTCATGGTCTACCTGCATTCAGTTTGTGTACCTGGCACTGAATCTATCACAGAATTCCTTGGAAAGGAGTTAAAATACAGAATTGACTTTCAAATGCCAGTTGCTAAAAAGACGGTGATATCGTCAGAAATCCAAAATTACTGGACCTAAATTCCAATTAAATAGTCATCATTATAAAATATTACACTGCTCTGTTATATTTACATGCAACAATTGCCATTCATTATTTTTATTAACCATTCGGTAGTTACAAAGACTCATTTATAACCAGGCTCCTAATATTTGTAGTGCAATTAGCGTGAAACACTCTTGAATAATGTCCTGTTTACAACTGAATAAAACAAGAGCACCAGGGGACAGAAAGGCTAATTAAATTGGAGAAATAATCCAGAGCTGGATGGCTGGAAACATGCTATTATTGCTCCTGTATGGGGTAGATTTATGCTCAAGGTGATTAAACCTTAAAAGTATTTGGTTTCTTTTTGCATCTCTGTTTGGATTGTCTGGACCTGATTCTCATTTACAGCCAGACTTCTTTGCACTTCCAGGGGCAGTATAAAAAGTCTTTAGGATGATTTTTACGGCCAAAGTGGTCTAAAAAGGCCATAAAAATCAGATTGGACAAAAAAGTTAATAGAAAGAGTGTTCCTACTCCTAAGTGCTTGATATTTTATAAAGGCTGTGGGATCCTAGGGAATTAATATCACTCTTGCATAATGAACACAGACTGACTGCATCCATATATGTTCTGCAATTAGTGTTAACATCCAAACACTCCCAAATTCTGTTGTGCTTTTCCACCACTCATAAACTGAATGGGGCAGCATTGATCAGGAGACTCTTGCCACATTTCCAGATTCTGGTTTTTATTGGGTGAGTGCCTGCCACCTGCATATTCTTTAGGAATATAGTTTTACAGTTCTATGTTCTAAGTCCTTAGACAAAGCTAAAAATCAAGACCCCTGAAGAACCCGATATTTTATGATTGTTGTCAACAAGTTCTGAGTCTTACCCTTTCAAACTTTCTTCTTCAGGCTAGAGAATCAAGATTATATTTCTGTTTAATCTTTTAAACAAAAACTGATGTCCTCTTCTGTTTGTGTGTGTCTAGGAGCTTTAGCTTTCTTTCTTAAATATACTTTGATTTGCAAAAGAGATGCAAGATTTGATGATGCTGGAAGTTTGAGACCTGCAGTGTAGCTTTATTGATGTGCTACAGGAGTACAATGTGCTTTAAGGTGAAATCAGTAGGCGTTTTGCCACTGTTGGCTTCAGTGATGGAACAAATCTGACCTGAGGAACATTATTGTATTCATTACTGAAGAACTACCAAATTAGAAAGTATAGTAGGGTTTGTAATAATTTGATAATCAACATTGTGTTCCTTGGTTGCATTATATATGATATATCAGTTCTATGTTTGGCCTATATAAAGTTTCTTTGAAGATTTGAAGCGTAGTATGAGAGATTATCATTTTATACCTCCTATTAGTGGTCATTTTTTATCCCAGATCCATGGTTATGTGTTCACATAGGAATTCAGGACTGGCTGAACTGCTGGGATGGTTTTACATAGGAAACAGTCATGTCCAAAGACATTTGCAGGTAATGATCAGACTTAAATTGGCTATAAATTCAGAGTACATTTTTCTTCCACAATAAGTCAATGCTCTCTTAATCTAATTATATACAGGGAAAAGATCTCTTAGAGGGCAGAAGAAGTCATCTTATTTATTTATGATCTGACAGAACTGTAATTTTTGAAAGGATTTTTGAATGACAGGAAATAGAAATGAGCACGGGAAGCTGGAAAGTAGGTGGTCTTCTGAGGAGACAGCAGTACAGAATTTATACATTGTATGTGATGGCTTTCATTCCCAGTCTGTCCTGCCCAAGATCTTTGGATCTTGGAAATATCCTACAATATTTATTGGTCTCCTGGTTCAGATTCCAGCCTTGTCAGTAGTGCAAGTGCTGAAGAACTGTGAGTTTGAGTCAAACTCACTGGTAAGGGCAACTTGTTTAAACTTATTCCCATAATAGATCCTTCTATTTGCTGTCAATATCAGGCTGGCAAAACAGGACAGGATGTTATGGGAAATGCTTCTCTTTAGAGGCTGGCAAGTTGTCTCTACATCAGCAGCACTAAATACCTTTTTTTTTTTTTTAT
>NW_026623730.1:478833-514710 GCF_030028575.1 Malurus melanocephalus | reverse complement strand
CTCTTTATTTCAGTTTATCCTCCACAGAAGTGGGTTTAATAATCACAATGTCAATTACTGCTTATTGTGCACTTTCTTATTGGTAAATAAAAGCCCACACTAACCCTCAATAAAGGTGCTCCTGAAGAATGGTGATGTTTCTGGCTTTTCAGCAGTGTTTGAACAATGTGTCCCTGAGGTCTGGGCTCACACACAAATAGACTATGGAAAGGGTTCTCATTCAATAGCCACAGTCCATTCGTGCTAAAAAATAGAATAACCTTGCTCCTAGAGCCAAAAGGAAAATATCCTTTAAAACTACAATTCTGGAAAGTGGCTGCCTCCAATTCTTATATCCTTGGTGTGTTGTAACAGTAGCCAAAAATGACTACGTTTGATATCTGGGTAGAGAAATTTTCTTCCATTCTTGTGAATTTGGACACYAAGTAGCATCTGATAATACTTATTTTTACTGCTTAGGAATAGAATCTTATTATCTCAGGAAATCCTTATCACCACTTGGCATTTGATGAGAAACAATGAGTTAAAGATGATATCAAGCACGGAAGAAACAGCTTGTCCTGAGTAAAAGTGACTTATTTAGAATAAATGTAGACCTTTTTTATCTAGTGGATTTGAGTTTCTTTGTTCCACGAATGTAAAACACAGTACAAGGATTTCCCCCCGCAATCAAGCTTTTTGTACTTTTTTTTTTTTTTTTTTTTCCACCTTCCCCCTCAAAACACATAAACTATCAGGCTTTTAAGGAAGGGTTGCTTACCACATTTAGCCTAGAGAAAAAATAGTATTAGCTTTGTCAGATTTTCTTCCATTGCACCCTGTGCTGATTTATGCAAACTGAAGATCTGTCTGGCTGCTCCTGATGTTTTGCTTTTCCAAAATTAAATTCTTTGGCCTTTATGGAGGTTTCAGAAAATCACTTTGAATTCAYACAAAAGCTGGGTTACACCTTTTTGATACCAGTGAAAAAGAGTGCTCTTATAATTACCTCTTTGCTGAYAGAGATATGGCAGGTTTGGGAATTGCTTATCATTAATAGGTTTTGTTAAAATTTTAAGATTTTTTTTTTTTAAATTGGACAGTATCCTGTGGCTGTAGAAAGTTCAAGCAACCCTGGTGTGTTCACAGGTATTATTCAAGCTTATTGACCTTATTCCATTAATTTTCTGTGCTGGATCAAGACTTTCTCCAAAGAACTTCTTGTGCTTTGGGGTGGAGCTCATATGCAGGGGTGTGCTCTTGTCCTTGCATGGATGCACAGGCTGCTCCAGTAGCTTCCAGTCCCGTGTGGATGTTTTTCCTGTTTCACTCTTGTGACATTCCATAGGGAAATATGCATGACAAGTAGGACTGGAGCCAGATACGAAACCAGCCTGACAAAATGCCCCTTGCATCCAGGAAAGAGTAAGACACATTCAGATAAGGTTACAGACAAAAATTCCATTAATTTGGGGTGCAACTATTTTGTAGTAAATCTGTGGCTCGAGCTGTTGCAGGGAGTAGAGCTCCCCTTTTCCTGGACTTGAGGGCCATATGTACCAAAATAGAAAAAAACACTTCTGTTGTGTTCTCCTGTGTTTAAACCCACATTTATGGGAACTTAATACATGTCTAACTCTTAATTCTGCCTTGTATTTTTCCATTTTCCCCAGCCTCCAGACAAGGTTCCGTGTAACACGCTTTACAACTTCGTGTCATTAATTAAGAAACAATTACAGCTGATGACTTCAATACCATCAACTTAATTTCCATCCTTACCACATTTCCCGTTCGCATTAACTGGTTTAGGGATTAACGTGTTGTCATCGTATCTGGGTTTTTTTTTCCTCCTTAGTCTAAATCCTCCCCTGCATTTAAAGATTACTCAGAAAAGTGATAATATTCCCGGAATATTCACCAGGAAGGGGTTGGAGCAGGGCCTTGGGGCAGCCCTGGTGCCTCTTCCCGAGCTCCGGAATGCRGGAGCGCGGCAGAAGCTGCCTCCAGCATCCAGGGGGTGGAAGTTGGCTGCTTCCAAAAATGTGATGAGAAATGATCAGTCCTTGGAGACAGATGAGAACAGGATGGGTTTTCCTTCAAAATAGCAGAAAAAAATACTTTTATCTGTCTGCTAAGTTACACTATTTCAGGGATGGATGGCGTTTGGATCTRGACCAGTCTTTTCAAATTTATCCTGATTTCCTGTATATTTACTGGTAAATATTTTGACAGGARTAGGACATCTGGCTATACTAAAATAAAGCTGCAGGGAAACACATTACACAAYTTTTCTTTTATAGTTTTTGCTCTCCACAAACAGATGTAAGGGATCGGAGTGCCAAAACAGTGAAGGTTTTCATTATGGCATTTCTATCTGAGAGCTTTCTTCAAAGAGCAAGTTTTGAGTTGGTTTTGCATTTCTTAAAATTGAAGGACAYTGATCATTTCTTAGTGACACTTTTATATAGCCCATTAGCTTAACACTATTAATTTGGTTTTTCTTCTTTTTTTAATAATCTTTTTAATTTTTGTTTAAAACAAAACACTCTCTGCTGCCATCTAGCACCTTAATAATAAACAGATTAAGTTCACAAAATAGCCTTAGTTGGAGTTTGACATCCATTTTTGGAAGAAAACTGTGTTGCTGCTGATGATACAGATATTTGATTGACTCAGCAAATGAACGTGAGCAAGGATGGTGAGGGAACACAGTAAGATATAGCTCACATTTGATGATTTRCAATACAACAGTACAAAAGACCAGTCTGTAAAAAAAGCAGGACATAAATGCTTTTTTAGCTGATGTAATATTTCCTCCTGTTTGGTTTTGGTTTTTATCTGTGATGGGTCTGCAAGGGAAGCACGTGTTTCAAGCTCTTGGCATCATCAGGGGAAGTAAGGCAGAGAAACACCCTGAAACCCAGCCTGTTTATCTCCCCAGGCCYGTGTTACAGTCTTGTAATTAATTATTTTTTATGCAAAGCCCAGGCATGCGTGGCAGAGTTCAGATTTACAATATATATTCATTTAACAGTGGATTTCTCCACTGCTTTCTGGGACAGATATAATTCCCATGCTTTTCATTACAATGCTGTTTAAATCTTGATCCTGAATTCTTATTAAAAATGATGAGATTTGACCTCAAAGTCTTAATACCCAGTTTTGGAGACAAGGTGCTTGATGTGATTTCTRGAGGATTATTTTTAAGAGCATTCGTAGATTAGATCTTTGCGAATGGTTGAGGGATGTGCCCAATGAACCTTGTCTGCTGCTTTTCAGCYGCCGTTCAGCATCCAGATTGATTCTTATTTTGCAGTCCTTGAGACTGTCTAGCTGTGTGCTGTAGGGATACATCTGATATTTTTATTATCCCTTTGTTGATGCAGGAATGTGACAGAGCTGTTTCTGCCAACTTTTATTGGAGTTTCCCCATATTTAAAGGCGAAATTGTTTCTGATTGAAGTTGAGCTTGTTTCTGATTGAGCTTGTAAGGCTCATTCCAATGGCTCAAAGTGTGTTTTACAGCTGCACTTCTCTTCTTAGCTGCAAGTGTGTTTTAGATGATTGCTGTCTTCCTGCRTTTGTTACCTGCAGTTTGAYTTTCTTCCTGGATGGCARRTCATTGAATGGTTTGGGTTAGAAGGGACTTTAAAGATCTAGTTCCACCCACCCTGGGTGGAACCCTTCTGTGAAAGGGGAATGAAATAGCTCTGGACAGAGAGTTGTTGTGTGGCAGTGATTGGAGGTGTGGGCTGCCTGGCCGTGAGGGTGTGAAGGAGCACCCTCATGGTGTAGGATATTGTCTTCTATATCCAACCCCTTCCACACAGAGATCAGCACAAAACTGCACTGGAGAAGCAGATCCACTGGGATAAAGGGAAAGGTTGCTCATTTCTGTCCATGAAATGCTTCAGTTCATCTTCCCAGCACAGCACTGGCTAGTGGGAGTGGAAAAGGCCTCACATCCTCTCTCCTCATGTTGTTTTGTGGGGTTTTGGGGGAATTCTTGGGAAATTATTCAGAAAGACAATGCAATATGGTGTCACAAGTTTGGAGAGGAAATGTCTGCTGGCTTTGGCATGGGAGGCAGGTCCTTTGCTGAGCRTTTGTTGGGTTCCCATATTGACCTTTGATTTTCCATCTGCCTGGCCCCACCATGTGTCACTGATGGGAATGGGGAGCAAACCCAAACTGGTTCCAGTTTGTGCGTCACATTTCGGGACAGCGGGTGCTGGTGCATTCCTGGAGCCTGTCACGCCAACGGTTACGGCCCATTCTACCCCAGCACTGGGGGATTGAGTTACAAACGGCCATRAGCTTTTGGTTTTTTTGCTTTAAAGTCATCAAAATGCAGAGTTCCATGAGGCAATGATTGTTTAATAACGGGCTGATCTTAAGAGTGTTTTGTTGTAACGCACCAAGTTGGTGTTTGCGAGCGTTTTGTTGGAGTTACAAAGCATCGATGCTTTTGGTTTGGAAATTGGTGAAAGCATGTGGCAGGGCTTCAAGCGCTGAGTGCTTTCAGATGCTGTGCTGCTCCTTTGATTATTGAAAATGATTCCAGCACAATCCTGCTAATTTTCTCTTTGTGCTCCCTTAATTTCAGGAGACTGTTAAAAAGTCCATCTAGGCAGAGTGCTTATTGCCACTGTGAGGGAGATTTTGCAGAGCCAAATTTTAGCAAATGCAGTCATTTCAAAGGCTTTGGAACATTTTCTTGCTGCTTTTCCTCTCCTGATTTTTTTTTAAATTTTGTTTCTTTTCTGTTTGTGCGCATGCATGCGTGTGTGTGCATTACTCACGCTGCCTCCCATTCCTTTTCTTCTCCGTAGWGTCCGTGGTACACCACAGTGTAGTTTAGCTCATTTCTGCTTTCTTGGCATCCTGCAAGCTGAGCATGGGAGGAGRATGTTCAGGAGAGGCTTCCCGAGCTTTGGGGGTCATTAGGCACAATCACASGCAGTCCTTGAAAGCCCAGGCAGGGAGGGCAGGAGCATTTATCCTCCCAGTAGCTTTGTACCTTGTCACCTGAAAACATATGACAAACACTGATTAATCTTAACACCATCCGAGTGTGAGAGGTGTGTGTTATTATATCCCTCTTGATGGAAGGGGAATCAGCGAGTAAGAAATTAAGCAATTTACTCTCTGACAGTGGCAGAGCGAGGTATAAAGGCTGGGTGTCCTGATACCTGCTCTCTCCATTAACGAGAGATGTATTTGTTCTCCGGAGGATATTTCACTAYCAGGGGTAGGATTCCTTTGCCTTTGAAAGAGAAATAGCCTTTCCCACACCGCTGCATCTTGCAGTTTTTGCCAGAAATTACATTTGGCACATTGTTTCTGTTCCACTCTCTCCCAGAAGAAAATAATTGGAGAGGAAACATCAGCATCTTAATCTACATTAAAACCATTTTCCCCAGTATAAACAGGATTTAAATTTATAGTTAAATATACTTTACAATAATAAGAAGCAAAACTAATCTCAATCTGTGTTATTTTGTTGCACAGAGTATTTTTTCCAGCAACTTGCTTTCAGAATAGGTAATGAAATGTTTTATATCAATATGAATTAAATTTTGCAGCCAATCTCTCCTGAGTCAGTGCTGTGGACACCAAAAAATGTTGTTTACACAGTTGTGTTGCAGATTTAGCATCCTGATTTCTTACTCTGGGTTTTATGTGTAAAACTCTCTCCTCCTGGGAAGAGAGYRGTGCTTTCTAGTACTGTTTGTTTCACATTCACTGTAAGAGGGTTCCAGGCTCACATTTCTTGCCATCGGTTTTGAATGCAGTGTCTAAACAATGGGCCYACCTTTCTTGTGCTCTGTCATCACCTTTTTTTCAGAGCAGACTTCTGTGGTGGTTGTATCGTAACCAAATATCGTGGCCAAATTTACCATGTATGAGATCAATTCTAAACTGAGAATCAGGGTTTTAAGTCAAAACTGTGCATTTTTCATGTGATCTGAAATACCAGAGCATTTAATCTCTTGATCAGCTTTTTTTTTTCTTCCCTTCTGTGTGTGTTTTTTTTCTTTCCCAAAATACCTTTAGAATTAAAAGCTAAAGGGAGAATAAATTTTCTGCCTGTTCCGCAGTCCTTGTCTCCCCCTCATGTTTAGGATGTAGGTGCTGGTGCCTCCTGCACCCCCAGCAGGGTCTCTGTGTCTTCACTTGGCCATCCTGCTTGGGTCTGGATGCAGAAATGGGAACAGAATCATTTCGTAGCATTTCACAGAATCACAGAATGGTCTTTGAAGGGACCTTAAAGTGCATCTCATTCCACCCCCTGCCACGGGCAGGGACACCTCCCACTGTCCCAGGCTGCTCCCAGCCCCAATGTCCAACCTGGCCTTGGACACTGCCAGGGATCCAGGGGCAGCCACAGCTTCTCTGGGCACCCTGTGCCCCAACCCCAGGGCTGCCCAGCCTCACAAGGAACAACTCCTTCCCAGTGTCCCATCTAACCCTGCCCTCTGGCAATTTGAAGCCATTCTCCCATGTGTTATCAGTCCATGCCCTTCTAAAAAGTCCCTCTCCTGCTTTCTTCCTGACAGAGTCCCTCTCTTTTTTTTCTTGGAAAGAATCTTGAAGGATTCTTTCCCCATAGCAGAGGTGTTTCAGTCCTTGAATCATCTTTGTGGCCTTCTCTGGATTCACTCCAAGGGCTCCATGTCCTCCTTCCATTTCAGTCCCCAGAGTGGATGCAGCCCTGCAGGTGGGGTCTCACCAGTGGAGAATCACCTCCCTCACCCTCCTACCCACACTTCGAATTTGCAAAGGGGCTGCTTTTAACATTGCCAAAAACAGAAAAAGAAAAGACCCTTCCTGCCCAACCATAAATATTTCATTCCAATCATTTCTTATTCATTTCTTGGTTCTGAGGGTGTAACATTTCCTTGGCTGCCATGGTGGCACAGGAGGCAGCTCCATGGCTCCTGGCCACATCATCCCAACTGACTGCAGCTCTTGGTCAACAAAAACTGAGGCCAGCAAAGCCCTCCAAAGAGGATATCTGGCCCTTGGCTGCAGGKAAATGTGCAAATCCTGCAGCCCCTGGTCCTGCAGGCATTTGCCTCTGCTTGGCTTGGAGCACAGCAATAATGGGTTTGTGCAACTGAGGTCAGCACTTACGGGATAAAAACCATCCATATGCATGAGTGTTCCAATGGCAAATGCCCAGTTAGGGTTTCCTGACCCCTGTGAAGAGCTGGGGGAAGAGCACATCTCCTGCCCAAGGGCTGCCAGGTTGCAAGGGAGGCTGGTGCCAGGGTGGTTTTGGGAGCCCAGATGTGCCCCTGGGATGCAGGGAGTTTGGAGGTGGCTCTCCAGGTGCTGCTGTCCCCATGTGTGCTGGGCAGGGCACGGTCACCAGTCACACATGGGTTGGTTTGGGTGGGGTTTCCATTGTGTCCATCATGCGACCCCAGGGCTTGTTGAAGCCTTTGGTTTTTTCAGAGGTAGTGAATGCTCCAAGCTCTCTTCTGACTACCCTTGCAGTTGTTGAAAATCAGCATTTTTGAAATTCCATTTCTCTGTGGCATGATGTTTCCATTGGCAAGCAGGGCTTAGGGTGGTGACTGTTAGTAATTTCTTTGAAGACAATGGTGGAAGATGCCCTTGATCCATAGACCAGGATTTCATTATTTTGTCCTATATATTTTTGGTAGATTCCTTCTGCTGCTTCAGAGCAAAAAAAATGGCACCGATCTCACTGTATCCAATTGGGAATACATTTTATTCTTTAGCAAAATGTTGTTGTAATAAAATGTTTTTGTTGGTTGAAATATTCTCTGCTTTATTTGTAAGCCACAAATGTGTCTTCCCATCTTGACTCTCTCAAAAGAAGAAATTTTCCAGTGTGTCTGAAGTTTGTTAGTTAATTCAGTATAATGCCAATCAGATATTCTCGGAGAATTGCATAAATAATGTTTTGGGGCCCATGTTTTGCATGTCTGTSTAATATCCAACATAATTTTCAAGATCGTGATTCTTGAGGATGGAATTGGAAGAGAAAATGTTTGAAGAGGATTTGTAATATTTACTGCAATAAAGAAATTTAGGGATTACTCAAAGATCCTGTCAGTATTTGGGTCAGAAATATAGCCCAGAGGTATTAGTATGATAGGCAAGTATAAGCATTAGACTGTATTAGTGATTTAGCTATCATAATAGCACAATAGTCCATCATGTGATGGCTTGTGCACTAAACATTTATTGTGGATTAGCYGGGAAAAATGCTCAAGCTGTCTTGCAAACAGAGCAGGGAAGGTGACTGTTCCTCCTTTCACTGGGTCTGTTCTGGAAGGGGGTATTTTGAGGGGTAAGAAATCTGTGATGGCAGCAGAGAAAGTAAAAATTGTTTCCATCTGATTTTTTTAATTCAAAAAATAAAATGTTGATGCTGTAGCAGTGGTCAGCAGAATAAGGAGCAGTTAAACTTCTGTCTTTGAAAAGGAGTATTTGAGCATGAGCAGCCTGTCGTAGTTTGGATTACGTGTTTTTGGGAGCCATTTTAATACCTCCTCTGAAAACAATGACTCTATATGGAAATTTTTATTGCATTCCCAAATAACAATTTTCTGTGCTGTGATTCCATCTAAATCCCTTTGCCTACTCTAAGTGTAAAAAAAGCTTATCCACATGAATGTTGAAATACCGCTCAATACAAATTGAGTTTTGTGTGATGTTGCTGAGCGTTTTCCTATTTCATAAACATGTAGTTTTTCCAAAGGAAGCTGGAGATAATGGGCAAAAGTCTACTATTCCTTTTTGCTTTGTTAGGCCAGGCTTTAGATCCTTTGATCCTCCCCTCCTTCTCCATGACCTGTGCTAGGGTCTTAAAATTATACATTCCAGATTACACCTCCACAATTTTCTGTCCTGGGATGATGAAAGGATTTGCATATTATGGTAATAATACAAAGAATCCTTTTGGAGCCTAGTTAGCGTGGCTAATTTGAAACTACAAAAAAAAATAATTTCCAACGCAAATTATAATATTCATAAAGTGCTAAACAGATACCTAACTGATTTCTAATCGCTCTCATATTCTCGAGTATCTTGCACTGGCCTTTTTTTAGGCTTGTCTGCTGGCTCCCATTTAATTTGTCCTTAGCTGTGTGCAGTGGATTAGCATTTCATCAGGTTGGATTAAGATTGAGCTGACACTGGAGCTTTCTTTTTTATTTTTACATGCGCGTGTGCGGGGCCGAGCAGATCCGCGCACGTTCCGTTATCCCGCTGCCCATCCCTGGTGGGTGCTGGCACAGCCTCCCCGAGCACGTGAAGGGGGAGAAAACCAAAACAGATGAAACACAGGCTAAAAAAAACAACGTTAAAAAAAAACCCAGAACAAAACAAAACAAAAACTAAACCATCATTCCCTGGAGGAAAAATTGCATTGAGGTTGCTGGCTGGGTCAGTGCGTGAGATTTCATCGGGCTAAAATGATGTCACATGGAGCGAGGGCTTTAGTGGTTTTATTTAGCTCCTAATCCCCACACACTGCTCGGCCAGTTGTCCATGTGCGAGCGCCTGTGTCCCCAGCGGCACAGGATAAAGCATCTGGGCTGAGAGCGGCCGCTCTCCTGCACGGCGAGGGGCAGCCCCTCCGCCGGCCGCCGCATGCTCTGCCTGCTAAGGTTACCGAGGATTAATAATTCAGGCCMCGCTCGGAAAGGCAAAACCGCCAGCCGGTGGGTCCTGAAGTCCCAGGAGGGCTCAGGCRGAGCACGGTCCGGTTTGGATGCGTGCCGGAGAAGCGCTGAGAAGGAAGGCACCTCCTCCTGTCCGTGTCAGCGGSAGCAAGCGGCCTGGTGGCGATGCCCATCCCCAGCAAGCACCCCAACATCGGCCGCTCGCAGAGCTGGGACGCTGCCGGCTGGTATGAGGGCACCTGGGAGAGCGAGAACGCCTTCGAGTACCAGAGGCCACCGGGCCGGAGGAGCTCCCTGACCTATGGCGGTGAGGGCGGCTGGTACGAGCCACCACGGGCAAATGATATCATCTTGCAGGGCGGTGCGGAGCTGAAGCAAGAGGCGTACCCGTACCAGGATGCCGCCTTTGCGCCGGGGCCTCTGAGGAAAGGCTCCGTCCCCGACTTCGCCTACTGCGACCGGCCGGCGCCCATGGCGGCCCGGGGCTCTCTGCCGCCTCAGGATTACTACAGCGACCCGTCACTGTCGGCGAGGTCACCCAAGGACCCYCGCTGCTACCGCGACCACGTGGCGGGCAGGCCGCTGGCGAGCTACGGAGCACCCGGCAGCCGCCTGTCCTGGGACCAGACCCCGGTGCGCCCGCCTGCTCCACCAGACACCACCCGCCTCTACAGGGACCCGAAGCTGGCTCTGGATGGGCAGCGGATGCGCGGCAGAGATGTGTCCCCGGCGTGGTACGGCACGGAGCCCCCCGGCCCGCGGTACGCGGCAGAGCCGCCCGCCTTCCCCAGCAGGCCGGGCTACAGCGATGGAGCGGAGCGGGCTCCTGAGGCAGCGGCCAGGCAGGCCGCCCCCACCTGCCTCGTGGTGGATCCTGCTGCCAGCACCGGCACCAGCTACGGGCCGGGCAGGGACAGCACCGGCACCAAGGGTCCCTATGAYAGCTACGAGGCGGCGGTGGCGACGCCTTCCCACCCGCCGGTGCCCCCCACATTTCCYGGGCCAGAAGGCAAGAGGAGCTTTGACCCCGAATTTGTGGCGCTGCTGCGTGCGGAGGGCGTCTCGGAGAGCACCTTTGCTGCCCTGCTGCAGCAGGGCTTCGACTCCCCGAACCTGCTGGCCATGATGGAGGAGAACGACATCAAGTCGGTGGCGCCCAACTTGGGGCAGGCCCGCGTGCTGTCGCGCATCGCCCACAACTACAAGGCGGAGATGCAGCTGCAGAGGCAGGAGCGCAGGAGCGGGGCGCTGCGCCCCAGGACCCGCTCCAACAGCTTCAGCCACCGCAGCGAGCTCCCGGCCGAGTACGGGGTGCCCACCGTGGATGGCCCCGGCGCCTCGCAGCACCCGCCACCGCTGCAGCCGCTGTCCCCGAGAGGGGTCGAGATGCAYCGCCGGCCATCCAGCGCCCCGACCCAGCACTTGCTGGAGACCACCACCTACCCGGCCCCCGCGGGGGCTCCTCAGGGGCCGCATTTYCTCCCCGGTTCGGGATACAGCACCCCCCTGCCTTGCAGCCCGCACCCGCGCCCCGCTTCTGCCTACTCCGCTCCGGTCGGYTTGCCCATGACGGTGGCCAACCCTCACGCCAGCCCCAAGACGGCGTACCCCACCACCTACACCGTGCCCATGGAGCTGATGAAGAGGGAGCGSACGGCGGCGGCATCACCGGCACCGAGCCCGCACAGCAGCCCCCAGCTCCTCCGCCGGCCGGCGACCGCAGGGGAAGGGGGTTTGACGCCCACCGGACCCGCCTTCCCTGCCCAGCTCTCCCCGTTCCCGAAGCTCAGCAGGCGCACGGGGCCCCCTGTCATCGTCTCCACCATGGCATCGCCTGAACCAAGTAAATACTGAAGGGTCTTAGTCCATAGTAGTAGTTTAGAACCGCCTTGTTGTCGCTTAATTTACCCATCAAAAAACCCACCTTCAAATATCATGGGGGTTCAAGCCAAAATATTAGATGCTGTGCTAGTTAGTAAAGGAGGTGAAGGTTTCCTCACAGGGCTTTTCTGGCCATGCGAAGCTAAAGATACTGGTTCTCACTCYGTGGTTAAATTCCAAATATTTTGTTTGTTTAGCCAACTTCAGTTAAACGTGAGCAGTAGCTCAGATAATGCTTCCAGGGTTAATCTTGCCGTTCCCGTTGTTTTGTCGAGAACAGGAGATTAGATACTGCGCTGGCTGAGCAATTAGGACTACAGGGTTTGCTGCAGATTGACTTTTTACAGCTGTTATCAGGCACAAATGYGTTCCTCTGAGGAAATGGTTAGCATTGTTTTGACTAAATTCATCAGATAGTTAATGGTGTTATTCGAGAATCGACTTACCTTTGGCCATTACCTAAGGCTTTTCTTCTTATTATTAATTTGCTGTTTTATCAGGCATACAAAATAAACCCCTTGATTTCCTTCTCGAGATGCCTGTAAGTGAAGCGATAGAGCTGTTAAAGTAATAGGGCTGTGCTTAAAACTAAAAGCCTGTCATTAAGCACTGGAACAATAAAAATGAATGGTGGCTCTTAGACTTCCCTTCCCCTTCTAGAAATGCTCAGGCCCTTGGCTGCTCAGATGAAAAGCTGAACAATCCGAGCAGGCTCTGCTCCTCTACTTTGGAAGGGTCTGTTGATGACAACACTCAGAGCCTKACAGAAACTAACCCCCAAAAACCACCTGGATAAGTATAAGGAAATTCATCAAATTCATCTGTTTCTGGCTTGAATTGTTGGAAAAAAAATATGGAAAGACACCCCTTGAAATGTTTCTGCTGGTAGTGACTCTGTGAGCAGGGARTTTTCTCAGATGAACTCCCATGCAAACAGTTCCTGAACAATGTGCCGTCCCAGCACACAAACACAAAGCTTTAATAAGAGGGATACCATTTATAGGCATCGAGACRGTGCCAAACTGGTGATGCCATTCCCCAGGAATCTAAATAAAGAATGATTTTGTGAGTGGAAATGATAAAGTTGTCAAAATGCAGACACTTGGCACACCCCTTTCCCTGCCATACCATAATTACACAGCTAGGAAGTAAATGCCGGTTTGTTCACGCTTATGAGTCCTTTATGTAGCTGCTGTAATGTATTGATTTCTGAAAAATGCTTCAATATTAGGCAACATGTTCTGTRTTGACATGGATCAGATGCTAAACTAGTACATCCAGGCAGTATTTTTAAATAAATGCGGCTAAAAAGACGAACTGGCATAATGTGGGGAACACAAATATGTTCATTTATTTGCGCTACGTCTGATTGAGCGGTCGATGCCGGCGCAGTGAAAGCTCTGGGCTGAAGGACCACCAGAGCACAGGGATTGGGAGCAATCTCTTCCACCATGGGAAACAGATCTCTCCTTCCCTGTATTTTGTTTATAAACTGCAAACCCTATTCTTTAAAAATCTTTGTGTTATCCCTTCCCTTCAGCAGAAGTGCACAGCGAGAAACAGCCAGCAGCATTTCTGTGCTGTTGAGCTCTTTCTTGCTACTCAACCCTCTTTTTTTTTTCCTTTTGCCTACGACCAGCTCATTTGCATGAGGATGACATTTGTTGCTCCAGTAATTTCATCTGATAATGGCCAGCTTGCAAAGCGGATCTGAAAACATATTCCTTAATTATGTGTTGCCAAGCAACGAGAGGGTTTGGCCATAATCACAGAAAGATTATCTTCTCATTGAAGGCCCTGAAAGGTTTAGCTGAAGTAGGACCTGTAAAATTGTCTTCATTTTTATTTATGTCCGTTTTTTTCCTTTCCAAATAGCCTGAGAGGTTTTCTTCCTGTAAAAACTATATTTTAAAAGTAGAAGCCAAGGTAAGGCACATGGCACATGGAAGGATGTGGATTAAAAATGGAAAAGCGCGGTGGTTTGTAGATGTTTGAGCTGTGTCGAGCAGGAGTGTTCGCACTTACCCACAAGGGGATAAGCTGAGGTTAGAAATATGTTAAGATGTTTTAAAGCTTTGAGTGGATGGCAGAAACTCAGCTAAATCCAGGAAAATTGTATTTGCCAGCAGGAAGAGCCAGGATGTGTTTTTAGGAGCGATGAGCCTTCTCCTGGCTGTAGCTTTGGCTGTGGATATTCAAGTCACAAGGTGAAAGCAAATTCAGTATTAAACTGTCTCCAAATRGCTGCAAATATTTTCTGTTGGTGTAAGTTAATTTCTTCTCAGTCAGCAGAGGGTTATAAAGTGCAGATTRCAGCCCAGCCATGTTTTGAAGCTTGTTTTATGGGTAAGACCGTAAAACAGATAATTTTGGGGCTTTTTAAAGTCTTGTTGAACTATRCATTGTAGTCTTTCTACAGTGAGTTGTTCCTAAATACCCCATTTGTCATTTCRTGCTGAGTTTGACAGTCGGTGTGCATTTTCACAGCTGCAGTTCACTTTGGAGTTTGGGCAGAGGGCTCKCAGGAGGAAGGTTCTTCTCCTGCCTGGTATTCCTGATGGTAGAGGCAGGATCCTGGGCAGGTGAAAGGAAAGGGAAAATCAGCAATGAGATTTAGTGCTGCAACTGCTTTGCATTGCGTAAAATAATGATCAAGAATTTAGATAAATGGCCCTCCCTGGGAACTGCAGAATTATATGAAGGGAAGGTGGTGAATGAGCAGCTTAAACCCTTTGCAGGGGTGGTAGAGTGACGTCTCCAGAGATGAACCGGCTTCCAATCCCAAGAGCTTCCCTGCCACACCTCTGGCAAAGCTGCTGCTCTCTGTGTCATTGAGACCTTGTATGTCAGGAATGGTTTCCCCAGGGGAGAAACATCCCTGGAGCTCTGGCAAAGCTGCTGCTCTCCGTGTCATTGAGACCTTGTATGTCAGGAATGGCTTCCCCAGGGGAGAAACATCCCTGGAGCTGCTCTTGCAGCCTCAACATCCACAGGATCAGCAGCAGTGAGCGCACRGAGCCAGCTCAGTGGTGAGCAGGAACAAAACCCTGCAAGGTCTGAGTGACAAACACGTGTCAATAGAGGGGCTGAGCCAGAGCGGTGCTGAGCTGGGAGGGAATGCATGGAAATAAATAGTCCAGGTCAACAAAGCTGGAGAGAGCAAACAGCATCTCACGGTCACTGATCACATTACTGCAGCTCCGCCTTCAAATTTTGCATCTTCAATTTATGATTTCTGCTATATTTTTATTAGGCACTTAATTTACTATTTTTTTTTGTTTAAATCCAATGTTTTAGTAGTAAAGCAGTTGGCAGATGAGAAGTCTTGTGTTTTTGTAGCTAGCCTGGACTTCTCCCAAACAGGGGCTGGTCCAGATTTMTGTTTCTGGTGCTGGACTCGAGCTTAAATGAGAAATGGTGATTCATTGCAAATACGTGTCTTGGATGGTTTTTCAAGCTCCAGTTTACACATGAAGATATGAAAGCAAATTATCACAGAGGGGAAGATGCTTCCCACAGGAATGAGAAGCAGGGCTGCCCCATAAAGTCAGGTGGGTATCATCAGGAAGCAAGAAAAAAATAACACTGTTGGCTGTTAGATTTGGTTGAAAGCCTGACCTTTTCCTGAGCAAGGAAAGTGAGGCTGAGAGCAGCTGCCCTCCTTGGACAAGTCGTTCTCTCCAGTGTGAACGGAACTCATCCTCTGTTTTATCAGCTTAGAGACCAGCTAGAAATGCCTTTCACTGTGATTAGMTCAGCTCTGCTTGTACTCTTTAACACCTCATTGTGATGCCTTTTATTGGTATTCTCCCCCCTGTGACAGATAAAAACTGCGTTAACCACACATAATTGCAGGCTGAAACTCTTCACGTGGGCAACCCCCAAGGAGGAAAGGGCATGGCAGGAGCAAGAGCCCTGATGGCTGTTAAAGGATGGTTAAAAGAGCCCATCAAAGATGGTTAAAAGAGTGACATTTGCCCATTCTTTTAAGCTATTAATTCTTTTAACCTAATTAATTTAAGCTAAATTGCCATTGCTTTCTATGGGCAGAGTTTAGCGGGTTATTTCCTACACAATATAAATTCCTGAGCATTTGCTGATGTTGGTTCATTATTTGCTCAGTACAGTGGACAGTTCAGAAATCAACTTYAGGTTTTCTTCGCTGTGTTTTCTGTACGAACTGCAGCATGGAATCACAATGTGTCCATGTAAGGCAGCTCAATTAACAATCGGGACTGAAACAGCACCAAAGGAAGCTCCGTGCACTGAATCCATCTGCTTTAATTTGCACATTGACCTGACAGACCATAGCATGTCCTTGGAGCCATTCCCAGCTACTGTGTTAGTCCAGGTAAACTCTGCACTGYGCTCACTACCGAAAACATGGAATATGGTTTGAACTGGGATCATAGCTCCCATACAGAAATAAAAGCTGAAAKAAGYAGACGGGTCTTTCTGCTGTGCCAATAGTTACAGCATCAAGACATTAATATGCAAAATGATAAGAGAAGTAGCTGCAAAACTCACAGTGAGTTTGGGAAAGCCTTTGAAGAGCACAGAAGGACCCTCACCAAYATCAGCTGAGCACGAGTGCCTAAATATGTATTGTGTGAGGATCTTCRAATTGAAGGAATGCCAACTGCCCACCTTAGTAAGGTGAACGTGCAAGAGAKGTGCTGTTGACAATCTTGATGTAACACTGACTATCGTGGCCAATCTGCACGTGCAATTCATTGGTGCCAGAGAACACGCTTTTAAAATACTTCTTTAAAGGTTGAAATATGCTTTTTATAATGGTTTTATCAAAAGCAATATAAAGTGTCAAACTCATTCCAGCTGCAATTCATTGACTTTAGTGCCATGGCAATAAAAATGAATTTGGCCTGTCGAAGGAGAATGTGTTGTCAGATGCACGAGTGTTGTCATCTTCAATTTACACTTTCCTTTCACCCTGTGTCTCTGGTTCTCTAGCATTGTTAGGACTTTTATACCCAGACCATTCTCTGACTCTATTTGCTGACATTTTTTTTAGCTTTCTCATAAGTAGTTTCCATAGTTACAAACTTCATGTTCACAGAGGGAAAAAAAAAATTTAAAGGTTTCTTCTTATTATTGTATTAAACATTTTTTTTTATATTTCTTCTTCTTGTCATTCTCATATCATCACACTGCAGCCCAGTTTAATGAAAATGCTGCACAACTGAATTGCCTGTTATTTTTAAAAGCAAAGTAGGTGCTGAGCTGAATCCTTGAAAAGCAGAAGACCAACATCATTAAGCCACTGGTGTAGAATAAATGTTGCAGACRTAGGACTGGCATTAGTAAGGTTTATAGATGGCAACTGGCAGGCGAGCTTTTGACTTTTGTACCTAAATAAAACCTGACGTTAACAGCATTCTTCTGGCTTTTGGGGAAGAAAGCTAATTTTTAATCTCTTTTGTCTGCTGTTGGTAGTGTTTTGTTAAAGATGAAGTGTTGGGATTTGTGTGGGGTTTTTTTCCAATATTTAGTTTAGTTCTGCCTCTCCGGTAGGGAGGTGCTGGGCAGCGGTGCTGAGGATTTGGGCAGAGGTGTTTGGCAGCAGTGCCATGGGCAGGGCAGCCCTGAGGAAAGGTTTGGGCAGAGGTGTTTGGGGGCAGAGGTATTTGGCAGCTGTGCCATGGGCAGGGCAGCCCTGGGGAGGGGTTTGGGCAGAGGTGTTTGGCAGTGGTGCCCTGGCGGGGCAGCCCTGGGTAAGGGTTTGGGCAGAGGTGTTTGGCAGTGGTGCCCTGGTAGGGCAGCCTTGAGGAAAGGTTTGGGCAGTGGTGTTTGGGGGCAGAGGTGTTTGGCAGCAGTGCCATGGGCAGGGCAGCCCTGAGGAAGGGTTTGGGCAGTGGTGTTTGGGGGCAGAGGTGTTTGGCAGCAGTGCCGTGGGCAGGGCAGCCCTGAGGAAGGGTTTGGGCAGAGGTGTTTGGCAGTGGTGCCCTGGCGGGGCAGCCCTGGGTAAGGGTTTGGGCAGAGGTGTTTGGGGGCAGAGGTGTTTGGCAGCAGTGCCCTGGGCAGGGGAGACCTGAGGAAGGATTTGGGCAGAGGTGTTTGGGGGCAGTGGTGCCTGGGACAGGGCAGCCCTGAGGAAGGGTTTGGGCAGAGGTGTTTGGCAGCAGTGCTGGAGCAGCTTTGTGCAGGGAAATGGGAGGCTCAAGTGCCCAGTGCTGTGTCCAGGACCTTGCCTTCTCAGCCTCAATCCAATTAGCTACTTGGGAGCAGATGGAGCAGATTAGTGCCCAACTCTCCTTCCTCCGCCCTCTCCCCCAGTGCAGGGGGTGTCGGGGCCAACAATCGGCTTAACCGTGGGTCCCGTGGCACAGCGTGGCACAGCTCCCACCCAGTTCCCCTCGCCAGGGGAAACCTTTCAGCTCATGTCCCAGCCTGGTGGCTCCAGTTCGTGAAACCCCAGACCTGAACTCATTTGCCAGACATAAATTCCATTTATTGGTTTGCAAGGAGTGTCTGCAGCAATGGATAGCTGGAACAGCCGCTCCAGCAGTGGGGTCAGGGTGGAGGATTGTTGTCCTTCCCCACCCGCAGCGTTCCCTCCTGGAATCTCAGCCAGMAAATGTTGGGTGGCCAAGGGAGATGATGGCCTCTTGCTTCATCTTGTGAATGAAAATCATGTCAGGCATTGAGAGGCTGGGAGAAGTGATGTCACTTAACCCTAACCCTAAACCCTAACCCTAACTGCTCCTGCAGTTCCCAAAAGCATTGTATTCCCTGGGAAAAGGGTGGTGTGGGCTCTGTAATCTGAGACATAAGCAGGTTGTCACAATAAGTAGGAAACCAGTGGGGCTTACCTTCTGGTGGAGATCCTTGGTAAATGCTAGTATGAACAGCCAAGATGGCATTCTCATGTTTTATTTATATATGCAGATATGTATAGACATGAAAATGAGGAGAAAAAAATCTCAAAAATATAATCAGTATCACAGTCATTATCCATTTGGATCAGTGCTTCTTCAGTCTTCATTGTTTGCCAGAAGTGTGTTGTTTTGGTTATCAAGCRATTTATTATTTCTAGCTTGGCGAGCAAACAAGCGAACAGGACTTTGTTTTAGACAGTAAACACGGTGATAAGAAATAATTTAGGATATACTTTCCATGAAAAAGGCAGGAAAAGTGGATCAGAGCAGAGGTCTCCTGGAAACATTTGGCCTGTATTTTCCAGATGTGAAGGTGGTACCTCCAGGTGGGTTCCTGGGTTCCCTCCATCTGGGGAGCATCAGGAGTCGCAGGGTGGTGGGATGCAGTGGCAATACCCCCCTGACTCCCCTGCTGCTCTTCTTAACCTTAACACGTTTCCTGACACTTGTTCTAACACTGCAAATCCCTGAGCAGTTTCAAGCTGCCTCCTACACATTCCCTTACTGACCCTATAGATTATCAGCCTTTTCTTAGGATGGCCCAGTCTCTTATTGGTGTTTCTCACTGTTGCCTGCAGAGTGAAAAAAAAAAAGGGGAATGGAGATGTGACACGCATTTGTTTTGTTCTCTGGCCTCTTCTGAGTKCTTTGTTAGAAAGGTTTAAATGAATATTGAAAAAGTACAGTAGTTCATACAAGTGCACGTATTTTGTTTTGTTGATGATAGAAATCTTGATTACTATTGTGAGGGATAAAAGAGAGGATTCAGTGTGGACAGCAGAGAGCTTGTCAGTGTCTAGACTATCCTGCTGCAATCAGGAATGCTGAAATGTAGCTTCAGTTAACCCTCCTGGCCAGCAATTCATGTAATCTCTTCTACTGAGCTTTCCCCAKCTTTGAATTCTTCCTCCTGTTGAGTGGACCTGCGTAAGGGTGGGAGCTGTTGTCTTACCAGCCTAAACATTTGGCTTAAGAGTCTCACATTTCCATTTCATTCTTGTCTGTGGTCTTGTTTCATCTGCAGTCAGGGCTAAAAGGTCCCAAAMCCAGGATTACTAATAAGTGATAACATCAGGGCAGTGCCCAACAAGCTGTCATGCTCTGCAGTGGAAGTTTTCCCCTTGGGGCTCATATTTATTCAGCAGGGAAGGTGTTCTCTGTATTTTTTGTTCATCCTAAAAGCAGGAGCTCCCTCGGGGCACTGTGGCATCTCCCAYGCCRTGCTCTGGCYSCAGGGAGAGCCAGGGATCATCTTCCTGCTGTGAGAGGAGCAAGATACAGAGATATATCCCCAGGACCAGCAGCCCCATGCTCTGGCTCCTCAGCTCTTTTTCACTCCAGTTTTCTGTTTCTGAAGTCTGAGAAAGGCCAACAAAATGATTATTTCTAATTTTGGTAGAATATCTTTCTGGAGKAGCTGTTTCCAAAGTAGGGCAGTGAGTCAAGTTCACTTGAAAAATGGTGATTTTGTCATAGATTTCAATAGGAGAAGGGTTTTTACTCTCTCCTGCAAAAGAAACCAGCTCTACATCACTGACTTTTATTGCATTTCTTAAAATTAGATCTACAAACCCAGTGGTTTCTTAAGCAGGAGAAGCTGTACGTTTCATGCATTGGAAGCCTGTGCATTATTAAAAATAATAGGATAGATTTGTCAAATGGATAATGAGTAGGTTTCTTTCTCTGTTTTTCRGTGTTTTAATGAGTGTAGGAAATGTTTGCTATTTATTTGCTTTCAGGTTTTACCAAGGAGCTCTGGAGATAATTGTCAAATTTCCAAGTGTGTATCAATATTTCATGAAGCTCTGTTTTCCCCTTGTACATTCACGAGTTGTGTCATTAGCACTGGGACTGATATTAACAGGCTGAAGCAAGGCATGAAAAGGAATTCCACCAAACTTGCAAGTTTGAGAATTTCTGGAGCAAAATTCCAGTCGAGGTCCTATGGGTAAAATAAATGTCGGTGATGCCCCTTGGTTTCAGATGTTAAATCTGTTGGAGAATTTTTTGTTTGATCTCGGTTTCTGTGGTTTGTGGGGCTGATCCAGAGAACACCAAGGTTTTTTGTGTGCGTGTTTTGTGTGTGTGTTCTGTGTGTTTGGCCTCACGCCCAGYGCTTAACCACAAATTGGGGTGTACCTTACAGAGATAGGATATCCATCCACGTCATCCTTTGGAAAAAAAAAGCAAATTCCACCTTTCCTACTACCAACAAATTAAATTGTGTTGCATTATTAAAGCTCAAATTGCTTTTAGACATGGTACCAGTCAATACTGATGTTTAGTTTGCTGTTGACTATTTAGTTTTGGGTTAATTTTGCATGGTTTTGGAAGTGCAGTACTGGCTGTGTGTTCACAACTGATGTTCTGCTTTGGGCATTTGCCTTTTAAAAGGGTGCATTTTACATATGGCTGAATGTTTCTTTTTTCTTAATTTCTGACATTTTAATGTAAAATCATCATATCCCYGTTACCATTCTGATTAGGCAACCTTCCCCAATTTTGGTTTGCTCAGCTGAAAACTCTGGTACCAGGCTGACTTGTGCTCCTACTCATGATCTAATCCAACTAGCTCAGTGCAATGCTCTCAAGAAAAAAAACAACACAAGAAACGAAAATTATTCATAGATACAGACCCACTGTGCTCTGCTGTAGACAGGGTGCAAAATTAATTGATAAATTCTTGTGGCTTTTTGACCATTCTAAATGGTTGCCATAAGTACTTCACCAGGCATAAGCTGAGTGTAGCTGGGAAAGAGCAAAAAGTGAGACTTTAAACTTGATGGAACCACACAAAGTCTGGAGTGTTAATGTGGAAACCTGAAAGTGTACAGAGAACTGGGAGGTGGATGGGAGGAGCATCTTGGGTTTCTGAAACAGGAAAGTGCTTCAGAGTTAAAAGTGATTAAAGCAGAAAGGGACCGGTGGTGCTTCCCTGGAGAGGGAGGGATGAACTCCTATGGAAGGGAGTTTGACAAAGGGGTTTCAAGATGCTTGAAACTAGCAGAACTGGCCTGTCTGTCAGTATTTTGGGATAATTTTAGAGTTTGTGACACTATGGGCTACAATAAAGCAAAGGAGGTCACTTGTGAACAGAAACAGCAGTTAATCATGGTTGCAGTTCAGAAGGAGAAAGAGAAATGGCAATTGTGTAGTATTGACACAACAGGAGAGTGGGGACATAATGAATTTGGTCACAGCTCGATATGACAGAGTTCCAGACTMTAAACAGAGATATTTATCAGAGGGRAGACAGTGCTGAGGGTGAMAAATGGGTGCTTTGCTAAGTAAAAACCACCTTGTAAAGGATTTGTAGCTGTGAGGGGTTTGTRAGAGAAATCTGCAGCAGATCAGTTTGACTGCCTTGTCCTTCTCAGAGGGAGTTTGGAACACTGATGGTAAATGTGTCTTAGCTCTGAAACTGAGCTTTCCTCACTTGGTATTTGCATCTTGGTGGTAGATAAGCTGTGTCTTGGTAAATGCAAAGGGAGGTCCATGGCTTCCATCTCCATGGGACAGCTCGAGCAGAGGATGGGGACAGTACAGCCACGGTGCTGTGTCCTTAGCAGGGGTGGCACTGGAGAGAGGAGTGATGCTGAGGAGAGCAGAGCTCACCATTTGTACCCATCCATGTGCTCTCCTCCAGCTGAGGCAGGGACAGAGGAGCTGGATCAGCAGAGATTGGCCCTTCCCAGTCAAACACATCGGCACAGACATTTGGGATCTCTCACAAAGGTCGGGAGAAGCACCCCTGGCTCCTACAAGGCTCTGCCCTGTGCAGTCACATTACACAGGCTGCTCATCCTGTGGGAAGTTGTGGAGCACTTGTGAGAGCCAAAGGAGAAGCTCCACTCTTCTCCCACAGGGACAATGAATTGTTGTTGCTCCAGGAAGAGGTGTCAGATGCCAGTAAAGAAGAGCTCTGCTGCTCTAACTCCTCCTGCAAAGCCTCTCACACCCCTCCCAGCACCCTCAGGCTCCAGAGCTGCAGCTGGACTCGAGAAAATAAGAGTTTGCAATGTAATTCCCACCCAGCTTTTGGTGATTTTTTAGTCATTGAGTGCCTGTGCTGGGGGCTAAGAGGACACAATTCCTCTGTGTGGTGCTGCCTGGGAGAATCTGGCCTTACTCTGGACAATTTCCTGGGAAATCTCCAATTTCCTTTMCTCCCACTCAGGGAAGTTATTAGGCATGCTGAGTTAATGTGCCTCATACCTGTTTGTTTGTTTAATCTGTTCAGAAAGCAGAGCCCCACAGTTCTTTGAAGAAGCACACACTAAGGGATGCTGGACAGTCCAAGCTGCACACACTGCTGAGAGTAGGCAGKGCTGGAAACTGCCCCACTGAGTCCAAAGGAGCAGCTTTGCTCCAGCACAAACACATCTGGAAGAGTGGGAGAGGAAGGAAGAAAGTAGGAGAGCAAAAGAAAGAGTCCTGGATATAAAGAATACTGGAATCACCCACAGTAATCCAACCAAAATACAGCASCGGAACAGAGGGTGCCCTAACAGTGGCCATTTTCTAGGAAAGTATTCCATGCTTGGGAAGAAGAGTTCTGGTAGCAGTCACAGAATGTTTGTGTTCCAAGTTTTTTGTACATTTTTTTTTCTCTCAAGCTGGCAGTTACATCCTTTGTTTGCCTCCAGCTCCTACCCTTCGTGGAGTTAGGAAAAACTCTTGACTCAAAGTCCATCCAAATACAGCAGTGCCATGCTTGGTAAGTGGGTCATGAGCCCTTAGGGTCTGAGCAAAGATTTTCAATCAGAACTTGGCAAAACATCAAGTTAAAATTAYTTTCAAAAGAACCTCTGATTCCAAGATTTCACTTTAAGATTAATTTTCTGGTAAACAGTGTGTGACCTGTGCTTTGATGCTTTGTATTGAGCCACGTGGAGCTCCTGGGTGTCACTGTAAGGCAATTTTAGAGATCTCCTGGAGTGATACTCATATTCTCAAGTTTGGGATGTTCTTTCTTCTTTGATCTTCTGCCTGGAAGTGGAGCATGAGGGTGTGCTCTGAGATTTTCTTTYAGGAGRCATACTCAGAAACAGCTGTGCTCCTCAGCCTTGCTCAGGTCTGACACTCATGTTTTGTTTCATTCTGTGGCTGGTTTGAAGCAGGAAAACCCAAACTCCCCACGCTCAGTTGGATGGGGGGCTCCCATCACCCCGAGGAGCAGCCCTGGGAGGCCACAGCTTCACGTTCAGTCACAATGAGAGCATCTCAAGTACCCCTGGAATCAGTCCATGACCCCTGTTTCTCCTTGGCCAGAGTCCTGTGCTGAGGACAGGCATCAGCATTCTGGTTTTCTGCTGTAGCCAAGGGGTGCTTTCTTCTCCTTTGCCTTCCCAGCCTCCCCAGACTCTTCCTGGGAGCGCTGTTGTGGTGCCAGCCAATGGAATATCCATAGCTGGGTGTTCAGTTGTCTCAGCACGACAGGTATCAGCATCTTTCTGATCACAGGTGTCAGATGCTGGTCARATTGACAGATCCACATGTGACCAGCACAGGGAAAAGCTGTGGTTCTCTACCTGCAGTTTTCTTCCCTTTTCTGTTCAGTCTGTTCTTCCCTGTGCTGATTTGAAGATGCACACGCTCTGAAGCGTCTCTTAGAGAGTTTGTCATGCTTGGGATCTGGTCTGCTGTTTCAAAAAGCTCCACAGCCTTCCTGGTTGGTATTTTCCATCACCAAGCAGGGCAGAGGCTGAGAAGACCACCCAGCAGTGCTGCTGTACTGACAGGGATKCTCAGATGCTGTTGAGGATGGGCTTTGTGATGCTCTCAGAACGTGCCCATCGTCTCATGGACCACGTTGGGTGGCTGCAGCCCACCATGTGAAACGCAGAGCTGCAGTGGGGATGTCCAAAGGATAGAGTGACAGCTTGTCACAACTAGACAGCAGTTCTGTATTTGACGTCTTGAGGTCAAAAACTGTCAGTTCCTTATTTTTTACRGTGTCTTAAATTGCCTGGAGAGTGTTTTGAGCCTTGTCAAAATGAATTAATTAAAGCCAAGTCATATTCACAAGCCTGTGCTGCTCTGATTCAGCAGCAGGGCCGTGTTTGATTTTCAGCCTAATAATTACAAGTGGTTTTGGAGGATCTGGGGGGCTGATAGAGCCCATTTGTGTTTCCTCCAGAGCTACATGTGCTACAGTTTTTACTCGCTCTTTGCCTTGGCAGTCTGTAGCATTGTTTTCCTCCTCCTTAGGAACACGGCCAATTCTCTAATTAAGGAAATCACTCTGCAGCCATTGTCGCTGTTCATTTGAGTTCTTTGTCCATACCAAAGTTTCCAGCTCCCCAAAWGATTTGAAGTCAATCCTTACTACATCTGGAGGAGGACAGGAGTTTTGGCTCAGRGCAGGCTCTTCCTCTCACTCTATAAAGAGCCAGGCATCGAGCACCACCATGGGCAGCACATTCACTTCAGAAAAGCTTCAAATCCACCTCTGGCTATGACAAACACTGCTGAGGTTGTTTTTCTATTGGATTCATATATGAAAAAAAAAATAGTTGAGAGAAATAAATATCACTTTGTGCTGGGCTTTACTGCTTACTGGGCTTTGAGCCTAAAAGGATTTAAAAGTCATCGTGCTCTGAGGGAAAGTTGTAGTGAGAAGGAGGAGGTGGAGGGTTGTTGCAGCCAGCTGTTGTGATTTGGGGAAAGGCTSGTCCTGACCATGGAAAGGAGACTGGGACTGAGACAGAGAGGCAGCCAGGGCTGACACAGCTACACCAGAGGGATTAGGAGCAAATTAGAAACTCAGCTTCATGAGGTTTATAGTTTCCTTTATATTGGGGCATTAATAAAGGCAAATCTTTATCTTTTAGTTGTTATCCTCCCTTGTATCTTTTGCTAATGAGCACTGTCCCCAGTTCAGGCTGCGTTGATAACTGGGTGGAGACGATGGAGACATTCATGTGCTGTGTAAAAGTACCTGGGGGTGTGAGGGAAGAATATGGGCACTTCTCAGTGTCTGTGCCAGCTCCTCCTGCCTGCCTGCAGTTGGACAAGAGAGCCAGAGACAATGCCATGTTAATGCAGCACAGTTCAGTGCTTTTGGTATTTCACAGTGCAGCACAATAACTTTTTTTCTCATTTTGTTTCTGAAGTACATSAAATTCAGAACATATGCACCGTGTCAGGGCTGCTCTTGCAAGTCAGCCCAGGGAAAATGCTCAGATCAGGCCTGGTYGGTCACCCAGAGGGAGATGATGAACTGAAAGACAGTGGGTTTAAACTGAGATATTGGGGGAAATTCATTACTGGGAGGATGGTGAGGAACCTGTGGCTGCCCYRTTYCTGGAAATGTTCAAAGCCAGGTTGGACAGGGCTTGGAGCGAGATGGTCTAAGGGAAGGTGTCCCTCAGGGGGTTGGARCTGGATGAGCTCTAAGCTCAGTTTGTGATTCCATGGCTCCTGCACAACTTGGCTGCACAGTGGAGGCCACGGTGGCCTGGTGCTCAGCTGGGGTTGGGCTCTTCATCCTACTTGATGTGCTTTCCATCCTAGATAGGTCCCATATGGAAGGGAGCTCTCTACTAGCCAAAATAAAGACACTCAGCAATCTGCCAGAGCAGATTAAAGCATGTAGTCTGTTACAGGCACAAAGAAACACAATTTGGGGTAGAGGATACAAAATACATTTGCGAGGCATCTGAGCCTGATGCTAAGACATTCTTTCTCTAAACGTCGTTGTTGCCAATAGCTTCTCTTGTGCTCAGACCAAAACTATTTAGGGTGGAACATTTGCTCCCTACTTTCTAGCAAGCCTGATCRCAGGAATGAAGAATGGATTCTTTTCAGTGGCCGCAGCTGGTTTGAATGATCCCCACACTGAACCCATTGACTCCATGCGAATCACAAGGAAGCAGCAACTGGGATTTTGTTTTTGTGTCTGACAGGGGCAGAAACAGCAGAGCAGTCCTGAGTTGATTGCTTGGACCCAGGGACATGGCAGGGGTGTCCCCTGCACACTCTGTCCCTCGTGCTGGCAGCAGGCAGTGTTCACCAGCTCACTCTGAAATCAGGAGCAGAGGAGGGTGGGATGTGTTGCTGTCTGTGTGTCTGTGCCACATCCTCACCTACACCTTCTGCAGGGCCCCCAGAGAGCACAGCAGAGCTGTGCTTGCTGCAGATCCATCATGTTCATTCAGTGAGAGCTGGGAGAGGAGTTCTTCAAGGACTGTGATCTTTGCATTACATACAAAACAAAAAAAATTCGAGTTGGCAAGGCTCTGAGAGGGATCTTCACCTCTCTCAAGGTCTGCTTCTTCTGAGGAGCAACAAAATACATTGTTTTGGTAAACCTGGGGAATAATTTCCACACCCTGTGACAAATCTACCTCTCTTTTTATAGGGGGTCTCTCTGTTGGTTTCTAAGCTGAAGGAGARTCGATGTAGMTKAGATATTAGGAAGAAATTCTGGTTTGTGAGAGTGGGAGGCCCTGGCACAGGGTGCCCAGAGAAGCTGTGGCTGCCCCTGGATCCCTTTGAGTGCCCAAGGCCAGGCTGRACATTGGGGCTGGGAGCAGCCTGGGACAGTGGGAGGTGTCCCTGCCATGGCAGGGGTGGCACTGGATGAGCTTTAAGGTCCTTTCCAATACAAACCATTCTGGGATTCTGTGATTTAACATTTAAGAGCAACTTCTAATGAGTTTTCTGCAGAAGAATCACCTTCCTTTTTCCTTCCAAAGGATGAGGGCTTCAGGGAGACAAATGGGCACAGAGTTTGTCTCCTTGCAGACAGAGAACAGCAGGAAAAGGAAGGTGACCCATGTGTTGGGCTAAAGACATGGGAGGGATTTGGGAAAACTCTTGCTGACAGTAATGCTACTGAATGGAAATACTTCTGGTGATAATTAAAAAGCCACCTCTGTGTTCTTAAGTGTTCTTAGGAAAGTCAGCTGGCCATGTGCTCTGAGGTTTTTTTCACAATGCTGGGTTTTCCTTTGTATTAYCAAAGGTATTAATTAGAGGAATAGATTACAGTGAGTCCTGTACAATTATCTCTTGGGTATTTGTGGAATGAGCATTGGAAACAGTGTGTGAAATTGTAAAATGCTCATTTAGCTGGGTGTGTTGATGAGCACCATGTCTCACTTCACCTCTGTGCCACCACATCCCTGAACCCTTTGATTACAGCCATTGATTACGGTGGATTCGTGTCAGTGGCAGCTCCTGGGGGGGCTGGGGGTCCCCATCAGAGGCACTGATCCCACATTGTGGGATTGTTGCTGCTACAGGAGCCTCTTCCTCAAGATCACAGGGAGTTTTCTCAACACACTCAGTTTCTTGTGGTTTATTTTGTAATYTGTATGATCTAATCAAGTGTCTAAGCACATAGACAGGGGTGGGATGCACCAGCATCCTTCTTTGCCAACTGCTTGCTGCTGCAAGGCAGGAAATGTTGTCAACTTTCTGAAACTTCACTGCAAGACTCCTTTCCTTCTCTCGCCGTATCTTATTCCCAACAAAGGAATTAAGCCTGATCACTTCATTTTGCCATGCCTCACTGTGGTGGGGTTTGTGGCACAATTTTAAGACTAAATAAAATCAATTAATTGAGACTCACCATACAGTGTATAACTACAGCTCTTAGGTTGATAGGTGATGGGTTTTATTGACTCAATAAAATATAGAAAATGGTTAGAGGAAAACAGCTTACTGCAGTGATATTGTTCAGTGTGATTTACAGTTTTATAACTGTAGGCAAATGTGAAGTATTTTTCACTATCTTGGGTATACRTTATTAGATAAACCCGTATCCTGTGCTTACCTACATCAGCACTGTGATAGTGAAGAGACATAAAAATGAAGACATTTTCAGCCCATTAGAGTTAACGTGGTTTCAAGAGCAGTCAGTTTCTCTACAGTTTGGATTTTGTTTGCCTCTGAATGTGCTGAGGATGCCTGCAGGAAATGCCTCCCAGCAGCTGTGGGAGCTGTGGGACCGTAGCAATCCTTTGCATGCACAAGAAAATAAGACATCTTAAATATGAAGGTTGTTGACCAAAATACCAGCTCATGAAAAACAGAGGGAAATACGGATCTGTGCAGGAATTCTTTGTTGAGCATGCTGATCTGTTTTTGCTCTTGTGGTGTTGCTGAGGTTGCCCCCATGAGAAAAGGGCTGCTCCATGAGGTCCTTCATGGCCCAAACTGTGGCCAAGGGAATGTGGTGAACTTTGAGAGCTCCTGGGGCATAGCCTGGAGCTGGGACAAGCTGGGGCTGCAGCTCCTTCCCAAGGGAATTGGAGGGCAGGAAGGCAGGAGACACCCCTGGAGCACCAGGGTAGTGGTCAGGATTGAGGGAGAGGTGGGTGTTGAACTGCCATAGCCCAGGAATAGCTCATCATTCTTGGAATTGAAAAATAAGAATCTGCCAGTGTGTTATGTGGATTAATGAAGATGAAATGTGCTGTATAAATACATCAGGAGCGCGATCRTGCCGTTATCCCTTGGGCTACTCTGGCTCACAAGGAGAAAAGGTTGATTTGTATTTGTAGATGATTTTGCTCGCTCTGCCAATGCTCATTTTTGTTTTAGTACAAAAGCCAGGGAGTGTGTATTTCTTTTGCTCAAAGATGGAGCAGATTAGCAAAGATTTTTCTAGATTATCGTAGTTTAAATAGCTCTGGTTTAAGATAAATGTTTCAAGTACAATTACTGATTAGTGATACTATTTTAAACACTGATGATAAATTAGGGGGGGTTATAAGCTCCATTATTCAAGGATCCGTGTGATATTTGGACATTGAGCATRGTTTTCCATAAACCAGAAGGAGCTGGTGTGTGACTGGACGGGCTGAGGGCCCTCTGGCTGGGGTGGGAGAGGGGGAAATGAAGCAGCTTTAGGGGTAAAAAACATGATTTACAAAATGATCAGACTGGTGCTGACACATGGAAGGTCATGGGGTGAAGGGGCATTTCGGTGTCAGAACCTTGGTGACGCTTTTCAGTCAGCATTGCCTGGTCCCCAGTTTTCATTTAAGATGTGAAATGTGTGGCTGGGGATTATCACTAATCCACAGAATGTTTTAGAGTCAGGGATGAGAAAAAAATGTTAGGCATGTTCTCAGCCATTCCTAGTGCATGTTGAGCATCCAGACCCCGGGAATAGCCCGGCTGGACAGATCTGGAGGGGTTTGCTTCAGCCTCCAGAGCTCTGAGAAAGCTGTGGGATGGTCACAGAGACACCTCAGCTTCCTCCCTGATCCTTACCCAGAGCTTCTGTCCACTGTGCCAAAAGAAATCCCATCTCCAATGTCATTTGAGAATTTTTGGAAGAGTTTTTGATGGTTTCAGCCCCATTTGAATCCACAGGCTGTTGTCCAGACCTGCAGCCCATGTTTTGCAGCCAGRCAGGAATGCTAGTGGCCAGGAAAAGCCTGATAAAGAGGGAGAATAGAGAATTGGAAAGTTAATCATTGAACTTTTTGTTATCTTTATTCAGCTTGGAAAACTGAAGCCAGACAAGGTTTGCAGGGGGAGATAATATCTTTTATTAGAGCAACTTGYATAGTTAGGGAAAACCCCACATGCTTCTGGGACCACATGCTTTTCTTCAGATCCACAATTGCACATTGCATTAAAAACGAARTTAATTTAATTTTCARAAGGTCCAGGCGGATATTTGAAAGAACTGAATTTGAAAGCAACTTACGAAAAAATACCTCATTTGCTTTAATTTGATTTGGACATTTCAGGAAAGATTTCATAGCCCTGAATTACAAAAGACTTCTTTTCTGGCTTGAAGTTTACTCACAGGAATGTGACATCTGTGTATCAAAGGGCTGTCCATAAAAGAAAGTGGTGGAGCCCCCATCCCTGGAGGGATTTAAGAGCCATGCAGATGTGGCACTTGGGGACACGGGGCAGTGGTGGCCTTGGCAGTGCTGGGGAATGGTTGGACTAGATTTTCAAGGTTGGAAAAGACCTTGAAAATGACTCAATGGTTCTGTGAAATCAAAATTTCTGCATTTAGCCTCATTTTGTGCCCCTGAAAATCTGCTTTCATTTCTTCCTGAAATACCTACAAGGCCCTTTTGCACCTCCAGAATGCCCCAAGCACCCAGGAGTTATTGGTGAGCAGCCAGTGAGGCTGCAAAGTCAGAAAGGTTAAGAAGGGTGAGTTTGATATACAGAGTTCCCTGCTCTGACCACCACTATTTTCTCCCTCAGTCTGGAAAAAAAACCCATGATTAAGTGGTAATATTCTAAAATGTGGGAGTTTGTAAATAATCAGTGTATTGTTATTAATCAAGGTAATTTCTCTGTTCCAGGAGATAAGACATTATTATTAATAACATTTTGAGTGAAAGGTTTTGCGTGCTCACCCTGAGCTCATGAAATCTCCAGCTGCAATCCAGTTCTGTGTTGTTTCCTTTTTTCATTTTTGAGTGGGGTTTTTTCATTTTTTTTTATAGTCTTCTACATCATCCAGCACACCAATTTAAAATTCCCTCAATCCAGCTTAGTCTCAGCTGTATTAATGCATGGCTCGAGGGCACAAATAGCTAAAAAGGGCTGTATTGTGTGGCATCTCTAAAATCTTTTTTTCTGAGAAGTTGGATAAAGAGATTGAGGTTTTTTAGGGGGGATTTGGGTTGAGGTTGTTTTTTTTTTTTTACCCAGCTGAGTGAGCAGCCTTGCAGGTGGCTCAGAGGGATGTCAGGCCAGGAGATGCTGCTGGACCTGGTGTCACCCCATTCCTGAACTTTCCAGCAGAACATTCTCCTCTGGGAAAGTGGCTGCAAACACAGTGTGGGATCCTTCATCATCTTACTGATGTATCTCAGGAGACAGCTTTACAGCAATATTGAAAATAATCAAATATATTAGTTRGGGAACATGGGTTGAAGCAGGAGTGATTTTCTCTTCAATTTTTTTCCTCRGATATCACACASAGARCTCTGTCTTCTTGATGCARTCATGCCTGGGAAATCCTACCTGGKKTACAACCAGTCTTTTTCAATATTAGCTTTAAAAAAACTAGAAAATATTGGGGTTTATGGAATCATTGAGTGGTTTGGGTTGGAAGAGACCTTTAAAGGTCATTTAGTCCAACCCCTGCCACGAGCAGGGACATTTTCAGCCAGGRACATGATCAGCCTCCCTCCTTATTCCTTGAAGGATACAAGGGAGAGCAGCTGGGCTTTGGTGGTCACTGCCAAGCCTGGAGCTTTGTTTGCTCTGTTTTTATGGTTCTGGGCTGCTTTAAGTGTCAACAGGAATGTAAAGTGTGCCCTGTTTGTTTTTTTTCAAGTGTAACCATGATAAAATCCTATGATAGACCTGTAAAGCTTTAGTTGTAAAAGTAAATCGACTTTAATAGCGAGTAGGCTGTAGTTAAGTGCTTTTGAATGTTAGTATTTAGGGTTTTTTTCTCACTTGGTTATAATCCGGTGCTACAGGGAAGTGAGGGTGTTTATCTTAGGGAAATGAGTGGGATTTGCAGGCACTCAGCACCTCCCAGGACCTTGCAGGGTTATTCCCCTGCTCTTATGCTTCACCATCCTTTCTGCACTCAGASGAATTGGTCTCAAATTCTCTGAAGAGCGATGGGAGAGCACAGAGGAGCTGCGGGTACAGACYRGGATGGGGGAAGAWRTGGGGAAAAACTGCAGCAAGAAACCAGGACAAGGAAARCAGGAGCTGTGTGAACCTGCTGGGAACATGGCAGTGCCTGGGCTTTCTGTCTGTGCTGGCAGCTGCCAGCCCTTCTTGGCACTCTGCTTGGCCAAAAATTGCTTTGGGGAGGCTCCTGAAGTCAAGCTGGGCTCTCACCAAAGGCTCCCACATTGCCCTTATGGAAAAGGTGTGAGGTGAAGCCTGGGCTGGATCCTTGGGGTGTTGTTTTCACTTTTGGCTGTAAATGAGGGACTTGAGATGACAGCAGCTACATGGTGGACATGGAAATCAGGATTTCTCTTCCAAAATGCTGTCCAGGCTCCCACCCTAGCAAAGCAGTCTTGTCTCTCCAGAGACAGAAACTCCTTCACCAACCCTCCTGTGGGCTCTAAACCTCCGGGTGATCTCAGGATCTCATTTTGCCAGCAGCAAAGCAGAGGTGCTCAGAGGTGCCCTGTTGCTTAAGAGACCAAGAGCATTTTCTGTGCAGTGCAGTGGGAATGACTTACTTATGTCAGTGCTTAACAGCATCATTTAATTCCTACAAGCACCTCCCAATGTGGCATTTCCTTTGTTTTCTACTCAGAATCTCTCATTAGCATTGTTCAAATGAGTTCCAAAGGTGCTGGTGGCACAGGGACAGTTGGTGGGATTGAATCCTTCCCACTTCCCAAAACTGGACCCAAGTGCCGGCTTTGATAGTTGACCTTTTGTTTTAGTTTGAGGGAGTTTCCAGTGTAAACCATAGGGCTGTGGGGTGTGTCTGTGTGATAAAGTCGAGTTTGCACCCCACAATGTTGTGGACAGCCCCACTGCTCGTCTGGTGGGGATCTGAGTCTGTAGAATTCCAGGCTGTCCCCATGTCAGGGCTGTCACTGCTGGTCGACAGGCTCATCTTTAGCCTTGATTTCAATATCTCATATTCCAAAATGTCTTTACAGCCTCTGAATCCCTCGGGGCAATTTCAAGTTTGAGCAGCCTCCTGCCCAGATGGCCGATATCAGCAGCTCTCCCCTGGCAGCAGCATCCTTCTCCTTGGGTTTATTTATTTTATCTTTGAAATATAAAAAAAAAAAAAGTCAAAAAACGAAGCAAAAACCAAAACAATGAAAGCTGTCCATTTCCTGGAGCAGCTCATTTGTTTTTTACTGCYGTAGTTTGGATGGAAGGGGAAAGATAAATGGATAAAGAGGACAGGGAGGGACCCCAAAGGAGAGCTGGCACAGGATGTGCTCCCTGGGGCATGATGCCKTATGGCTGGAATGTGTGGCTCAGAGGTGAACGTCCCACCCATGAAAAAATAAAGGATATATCCTGCAGCTGAAGTGCAGCAAGGAAGAGAGTGCTGGATAAAATCAGGAAAGCTGCCCACTGAGCATTAGGAATACAATTTGTTTCCAGCACTGGGCTTAGTAATGGAGCATACTCAAGGAGAATTTATTGCGGATTTTTTTTTTGCTACCTTCTCCATGTTTTTTTTAATATGAGCTGCAAAGCTCAGCCCTGGGCAGTGGGACAGTTTGAGGGTCCATATGGTGTCTGAATCAAACAAACCCTAACTGCGCTTTTTCCCTCTTTTTCCCATCCCTCTCTTTAAAGAAAGAAAAAGAATACAGGAATCTGAGCTGCTCTGAGCAAGCAGTTTCTCTCCCAGGTGCTTCTTTTAGCTTTCTTGGTAGCATCCCTCCCTCACCACCCCATATGGCCTCTCCCATCTGCTCTGCCTCTCCCGTGCCCTGGCAGCTCCCACTCCCTCCCTGGTTTTGCCATCCCATCCATCCGTGCCCTGCTCTGCATTTCCACTTCTCAGGCTCCCTGGATGGACCTTGGGCCAGCACATCCCATCTCCCATCACCTGCTGGGAATTATGAGATTCATCTCAAACCTTGCTCAGCTCTTCTTGCAGTCACTCCTTGGCATTTGGTCTTCAGACACAGATTTACCAACCTGGAAATGTGGGAATAACCCAAACACCCACATTTTGATACATAGCAGAGACCATGCATTGTTCTTCTGTTACTCTTTCATGCATTCACACCAGTTCACGTCCTTGCAGCTGGATGTGCACTGCTCCTGGATGGGATTTAGTTCAGCCCAGAGATAATTTTGTGGATGAGCACTCCAGAGTTTTGCAAAGCTTGTGTTTGGCTTTTGTGTCCCAGTGCATCAACCATGGCATCGGCAGTGTATCCCAGTGCTTTACTGGGGGTCCACAAAAGGAGCTCTTGGTGGTGTGTGTACCTGCAGGAATCCAGATAAAACAATTCTGTGTGTATTTGTATTTTAATTGAGCATTTCCCCATGGCTGCCATGTCTGTGGTTCAGCTGGGGGCTGTAACCACGGTGCATGGATCAGCTGATGGGGATATTGCTTCATGTGGGAACTTCCTATGCATTTTTAAAAATACTTTCCTCAAGGAAGCCCAGGAAAGTTATCTGGAAAGGGAACTGGCCAAAATGCAGCTCGTGTGTGCTGATTGGGAGAGATGTGCTGGAGAGGTCAGGGCTTTGCACAGGCTATTCCCAACAGCAGGTACGAGTTTTTCCCTTCCCAGCAGGGCAGGATGGGCTTTACTGCCTCTTTGCCCATCTTTCTGGAGCTCAGGAGTTTCTCTGAAACACGATTTCCCTCATCAGAGGGGACTGCCATGAAYCTGTGGGTTTTTCCAGTGGGCTGGAAGTTGCCTCACYTTTGCCATGATCCCTCTTYCCCACAGCAGCCCTGGCTGTGAGCCTGGAGCTCCAGCATCAGTCCAAACACTGGCTCTCCACTGAAGGAGAAGATTCTGCACCATCCCTGGTAGGATTCTGGCAGCATCAAAGGTGCTTTGCTTTTAAAAATACAAAACAACCCATGATTATTTAAAAAAAAGTGTATTTCATGTCACTTTGTGACATACTCRATGTTTGTGTGGCTTCTGTCTGCACAGTACCAAGTGCCTCTGGAGTCTTTGTAGTTAGAAAGAACTGTCAATACCTGTTTGGGCTTTTTTTCCCTAAGTGTGGGATAAAAATTGTGCAGATTTTTTTTCTTATTTCTTGGATGGGGTCTGTCCATGGCTGTTGGTGGTGCTGACAATGACAATGGCAACTGGGAAGAGGGAAAAACAACTGCTCCAACAACTGCTCCGAGCCATGCTCTGATGGAGATGGGGCACTGCACAGGCACAGCTTACCCTCATTCTCCACATCCCACAGCAGCAGTGTCCTACACACTCCTGACAGAGTGTGGGATGGGGATGACAATTATAAAGTTATAAAATATCCTGGGCTGGAAGAGGCCCATGAGGATCAGCAGCCCAGCTCCTGTCCCTGCACAGGAACCCCAACAATCCCCCCTGTGCATCCCTGGCAGCGCTGTCCCAACACTCCTGGAGCTCTGGGACCATTCCCTGGGGAGCCTGGGCAGTGCCAGCACCCTCTGGGGACAGCAGAACCTTTCCCTGAGATCCACCCTAAACCCCGCTGACACAGCTCCAATCATTCCCAAACAGTGACTTGGGGCTGCTCTTACCTACTTGGGACAAACCAGGCAGGTACAAACCAGGAGATGGATGTCTCCAAGAAGATGTGAGTCCTGCTGGTGATTGAGTGTCATTTCTGATGCCGAAAATCCGTTGATTCACGCATCAAGAATTTGGCCCTTGGTTTGTGGATGCAGCTGAGATCAGCACAGCCTTGCTTTCCCCAGTGCTTTGTGTTTGTTTTTCGTGGTGCTGCTGCTCAAGGCTATCAGCCTTTTTCTGAAGCTACGCTCTGCATGGAAAGGCATGTTTCATTTTTAAGTTAAAAAAAAAAAAAAGCCACACACACAAAAAAACCCA
>NW_026623730.1:461003-477663 GCF_030028575.1 Malurus melanocephalus | reverse complement strand
CTGGCCCGGCTCCGCAGGCGGCTGAAAACGCCTGGAAAAAAAAAAACAACCAAAACGTGTTGAACAATACTTGCCCCAACTTTGCAGGAACAGCTGGGGGGGTTCTCAGCAAAAATCAGCTTCAGATGGCGTGGGAGCCACCGAGTTTGGGAGGCAGAGCCGATCCCAGCCCAGCTCCGCAGGGGCGGTGATGCTCGTGGTTTACACAGCGTTGTACCCTCGCGGTTTGGCAGAGAGAAAGGGTTAATGGCCGCGATGTTTTATCACAATTTCGGGGGGAGTGGCTGCTGTTTAATTACTTTCTGCTCCGTGGCATAGCTCGTTCTTAATGAAGCAGTCGCCTGCAGAACAAACGCGCTGTATGAGCCGGGGTAGCTTGGTTTTGTCAGCSCAAAAGTCTCGGTTTGAAGGTGTTTGTGCAGAGGTGGGAACCAGGACATTGAGGAATGGATGCAGGGTGGCGGAAAGGCAGCGGGAGAGGCGGGCGAGGAAAACACAGCMCGGTTTAAGCTGCAAACCTGCCGGTGGTTTTTATTAAAACGTAATTTCCATACATTATGCGCTTCATCTCGTATTGATCTGCTTCAAAACTTTCCTTGTCGAGCTGAAATAAATTCCCTCCTTGAAGCAGGAGAAAAAAGAGCAATTCCGGTGAGTACCTCACAGTTCGAGCCACATTCATCCCCAGTGACTGCACTGGAGTGTGTGGGCAAGGGTGACGTGCCTAAGAAGCCTGTGTCATCATGCACAATTACATCCCTAATCCCAAGCAAAGACACAGATGCTGTTTAAAAAAAAAAAAAAAAAAAAAAAAAAAAAAAAAACAAACCAGTGTTTCGTTTGACTTTCAAAGAAGCTTATGTAAGGGCAACATAATAAACCCGTTATTTCGGGGCTCAGATTAAATGTCAAAGTTTCAGATAACCTGTGGTTTCATCTTCCACGTGCCACGCTTGCAGGAAGCTTCTCCAGCCTCTGTGTGCCCACTGCTCTGCCTGAGGATGGTCCTGCTCCCTGGTGGGCTCCAAACTTGGGGACAGAAGTGGTGGCCACCAGGGCTGGCACCACCTCTTGCCCCTGCATCAGAGCCCTTTGCATTTTCATTGGTGGTGTGAGGTTGGCAGGTGATGCTCTAAGCCTCAGAGATCATACACATCAGTAAGCATTTAAGTCAGTGTTATAATTCACTCACTTGTTAACCTGAGAAAATAATCTAGCTGGGGTGCAGCACTGCCCGGAGGGATTGTGTAAGCGCTCGGAGATTTGGCCATGTTTTTATTCTTGCTTATCTGCTTATCACAAGCTTCTTTCCCTTATCCAGATCGTCTCGGCACTCTACCCTGCCTACTGACACACTTGCACTCCCATCTGGATGAGATGCRTGCAAACATAATGTATCGCTTCCAGTGATGGAGACCTCTGTAGGAAAGGGGAAAGGAGGGACCTGTAAAGCTGAAAACCTTCAGTCAGGTCTCTGGGTTGGTTGGTTCTTCGTTTGTTTAGGATGAATCAATGGAAAAGGAATGGAAAGCCACTGAACCCCGTCCGTTAAAGCTGCCTGTTTCCATGGAGTTAGGTGTTCCTGTGTGGAGTGAGTGTRGCTGTGTGAGTGCAGCAGCACTGCAGGGTCCCTCCCTGGGATGATGCTCTTGGTGTCTGCACGTCAGGGATTCCTCACCGTGGCTGGTAGTGCTCATATCTGTCACACCCACATCAGCTGGGGGAGATTCCCCTGAAAAATACCCCAAAACAGCCCCATGGAGTTCCCTCATCAAGCCCTGGGCTCACCAGCACAACCACTGCATTTAAAGGCCCAACAGTGGCTCTGGCAGGTTCCTGTGCAGGAATGGGGTTTGGCAAGGACAGTCCTTTCTGAGGCTGCTTGTGAAAGAGTTTGAAGGCTCAATCCTAGACCCTCTGCCCAGAAACTGCCTGGGCAGCTGAGAAGGATACCTGAAATATTTTGTAGGGTTCTGTTGTAAAAACCATCATTACTGAAAGGGAGATACAGAAATTTCTGAGTGACTTGTCCCAGAATGAACCAGTTAATCCCCAGCAGAGCAATAAATAGGATATAAAAATAAACCTTCTGTGGCCCTTGGTGGTGATCAATTCCTTCATTTCAGCCTGGAGAACTTCAGGTTTACAAAGATGGGCTTTGCTGTTCCCGTGAAACCTTGGGTAGCTGGTAATACACCAGACTGTAACCTTCTGTGCTAAAGAGGTCTTCAATTCCTGTGATTTTCCAGTAATCCTTTTTTTTGAGTAGTTCTYTGTTTGAATTTKTCTTTTTGATATGGTYGAARTGGTGAAATCATTCCTTAAAAAAAMCAGGGCAAAGCCRCAGCTGTTTCCTGGAGAGAAATGAAGACCTGTGGTCGAACCCCACAGGGTGCTGCTGTCACCCCGCTTGTTGTCCAGGGTGTCACAGGTGCTGCTGCCCCTCACCTGGCAGGGAATTGTCCTCGTGTCCCACCAGTGACACCGTGCTCTCTGTTCTGCAGGTATCCGCCCGCAGATCATGAACGGCCCCATGCACCCCCGGCCCCTGGTGGCTCTGCTGGACGGCAGGGACTGCACCGTGGAGATGCCCATCCTGAAGGACCTGGCCACCGTGGCGTTCTGTGACGCACAATCAACTCAGGAGATTCACGAGAAGGTACCCACAGAGGTGGGGTGGGGGCTGTGGGGTCTGACGTTGCTTTTTCAGGTTTTCAGAGCCCCTTTCAGTGCCTGGAGGGCTCCAGGAGAGCTGCAGAGGGGCTTTGGATAAGGTGTGGAGGGACAGGATACAGGGAATGGCTTCAAACTGATAAAGGGCAGGGATGGATGGGATACTGGGCAGGAATTGTTCCCTGGGAGGGTGGGCAGCCCTGGCACAGGGTGCCCAGAGAAGCTGTGGCTGCCCCTGGATCCCTGGCAGTGCCCAAGGCCAGGCTGGACATTGAGACACCCTGGGACAGTGGGAGGTGTCCCTGCCATGGAACAATGARCCCCCTTCCAACCCAACCCCATCTGTGATTCTTTGATTTCTGAGCAGAAACTGTACAAARCTGCACTTGGAGTCAATCAGCAGATAACATCAACAGAAGCCACTGCAGATTAAAATCCATTCAGGCTGTTTTAGAAGCCAGATGTTATTTTGAAAAAAAAAAAAGTCACCTTATCTCTTTGCATCAGGCTTTTCACATCAATGTTATTAACGTTTCTCATGTTTTTTGAAGTCTGTGGTGCTGCTGCTGTGGCTTTGCTGACACCATCCCAACCTGCAGCTGGTGGCTTTTCACAGGTGCTTGGTGCCCCTCCAGCAGCTCCTCCCTCTCCAGGGGGAAGTTGATGAGGTTTGGGAATCATTCAGGCACATCCCTGCAGTGTGGATGAGTATTTCTGCTTGGAAACTCAACTGCATGTAAATACCACTTTTAAAAGTATTTTGGATACCTCAAATGAGGTTTGAAGTGACCAGAAATCACTTCCAAGATCTMGGAAAGAGGAGTACAAACAGCATCAGTGCTGGTCATGGCAGATTTTAAATGTGGAGGAGGAGGATGGAGTTTTTTGTGAGACATTGATGGATGAGCCAGGCTTGGGGAGTGTTTGGATGGGTCTTGGCTTTCAAGAGCACTGAGGCAGCTTTTGCTGAGCACCAGGGAAGGTCTGGATCTTCACTTTGAAGGGGGCAGAGTCAAGCCCTGTGTGACTGCAGCCTCTGCAGAGCTCAGGTGCTCTTGGTGCAGCCAGGAAAGGCAGATGTGAACAGTGTGACAGGGGTTTGGACATGCACAAGGAGTGTCACACAGTCCTGTTCAAAACCAACAGACACTGCTGCAACACCTGACTCCCTTCTAAAATGAGAATTGGTGCTGCTTGGAAGCAGAGGGATTAGCAATAACCACCTGGAAAAGGGCAAAGGCGAGYGACAAATGTGTTTTTCATCTGCCTGGTCTGCTCAGATGTAACATCATCATTTTCAGAAATTCACCAAATCCGTTCCCAGAGGTGTTGGTGGGGCACACCCCTGCTGGTTTTGGTGGCACCTGTCTCAGGCAGCAGGTCAGCAGTGAAAATGTCCAAAATCTCTGTGTCACACCCCTGATTCCTGAGCTGCAGGCGTCCCTCCAGGTGAGCAGGTAGCTCCTGACAGCTCTGGTGTGTTGCAGGTGCTGAATGAAGCTGTGGGGGCCATGATGTACCACACCATCACCCTGACCCGGGAGGACCTGGAGAAGTTCAAGGCCTTGCGGGTCATCGTCCGAATAGGCAGTGGCTACGACAACATCGACATCAAAGCTGCYGGGGAGCTCGGTAGGTCCCAGMTCTGTGCCCTGACTCCTTCCCCTGTCCTTCCAATCCTTCAAAATCAGCACAGGGAGCTGCTGCTCCCACAGGACCGTGCTGGCACAGCAGAGCTTCCAGGCAGTGCCTCCATTCAGCCCTAAATTACAGGGGCAGTTTACATTTTTGCACATAGAGAAAATTACGCCAAGAAAATTTGACCATGAGGTGAACAAAGGGTGCAGTTTTAGAAGGCAGCCTTTGGATTCATTCTGTGTTCAAACTGCCACATCTGAGTCCCTCGTTCCTTCATTGAGTTCTAGGTTCCCCCTCGTACCAATAGATATTTGTATGGCTGTTCTATTTCTGGCTCAGGAGAGCTGATACAGCTTTAGAAAAATTGGAGGAAGGGTGTTTTATTCTATTTGGTTAAGCAAGATCAGTGTCTCGATCTGAGCTGGTTCTCTGAGTCATGCCCGCTCCGCCGGGAAGGCGCTGCGTTGGATGGCAGAGCAGGAATTGTGTTGGGGTTTTGCCACCTCTTTGCCATCTCATCAAAGGTGCCTCAGGAACTTGAAAAAGACTTTTAATGTGGATTGCCAAAAATAGGGATGGTCACGTTGTCAGACAGTGCTGGGGCCACCCAAATTTCCAAACTGGTTTGAGTGGTCACAGAGACTTTCAGCTGGGCATCCCCATCTGTAGGAACTTCATTGGATCCCTGGTTTTAGCAGCTGAGTTACAACAGATTTTACTCATCTGATCCCAAGATTCCATCTATGGAGCAGCCCTGCAGTAGTGTTKGGGATATGTTGTATTAGAGGTTATCTCTGGGGAAGTGAAGAATAACAGCCATTCCACCTGAGCCGTTCTGCAGAGATAATTGTGATAAGAGAGTCTCAAATAGTCATTCCTAAAAAAGCAATTCTCAATATAGTGAATTGTTTTCTTTTTTCAGGAGGAGAACAGTGTCTTCTCAGTATAATGGTTTCTTCGTGTTTTTAACTCTTATTGTTATTATCCATTATAACAATGTTCTGAGGCTTTGAACATCGGGAAAGGAAAGATATAACGAATAAAGTAATGGGATACTGCAGCATAATCCTTCTTTTTATACGTGGCAAATTGGGTGGCCAAATGATGTGGTTTCGAGTAGAAAATGTAATGACTCCCCACAAATGTAGCGTAAAGTTTAATTGGTATTGCTTTCCATAAGGTAGTTTTTAAACCATGCAGTCAATCAGTGACCAGAGTTTGAGCATGGTGCCTGGGCTGGGCTGGGCACCTCCAGAATGTGGTGCTGGGGTTGAACCATCCACTGTGGGTGTTTATGGGGCACAGGAAGGGCAGCCCAGTGTCACCCTGCCCCATAACGGGTCCCTCAGACAGGGGACAGGAGCTTTGATCTGTTTGTTTGTGGCCTCTGCAGGAATCGCCGTCTGCAACATCCCCTCGGCCGCCGTGGAGGAGACGGCCGACTCCACCGTGTGCCACGTGCTCAACCTGTACCGGCGCAACACGTGGCTGTACCAGGCGCTGCGCGAGGGCACGCGGGTGCAGAGCGTCGAGCAGATCCGCGAGGTGGCCTCGGGAGCCGCCCGCATCCGCGGCGAGACACTCGGCCTCATCGGCTTCGGTACGCGGGGAGGGCGGCCCCGAGGGGTCACAGAACCGCCACGGGGAACATCTCATGTGTTTTGTTGGGGAAGGAGCTGTTTGTGAGCGGTGGTTGAGTCCTTGGGGAGCGCTGGTGAAGGACGGTCGGGTTTTAGAGCACTGGGTAGTGCTGTTGTCCACTCCCAGAAATTTCCATCCCTGAGCCACAGCTACATCAGCCCAGCCTTTCCTGACCCCCTCTGCCCTGCACGGTGGCAGGGCTGTAAAACAGTTTGAAGTTCAGTCCCAGCTGCAGAGTTTCAGCATTAGAGGTGGTATCAGCTAATTAATGCCATAAGCTCCTATGAGTATGTTTAAACGGGGAAACTGAGGCGAGGCAAGGGAATGTCTGGGGAGCCCAGCAGGCCCCAGGGGATGATCCCCAAGTCCTGCTGGGGGCTCAGCCTCGTGGAGCCAGGGAAGCTGGGCTCCTTTAACTCCCCTGTCCCCTTTCTTTGGCACAGGTCGCACTGCGCAGGCGGTCGCRGTCCGAGCCAAGGCCTTCGGCTTCAACGTGATCTTCTACGACCCGTACCTGCAGGACGGCATCGAGCGCTCGCTGGGGGTGCAGCGGGTCTACACCCTGCAGGACCTGCTCTACCAGAGCGACTGCGTCTCCTTGCACTGTAACCTGAACGAACACAACCACCACCTTATCAACGACTTCACGATTAAGCAGGTAATTCATTCACCTCGCCTGCACGGCCAGGGAGAGCTTTGGTGGGCAGGAGCTGGCTGTAGGTCACTCTGCTCGCACAATGAGCCAGCACTTCCAGAACAGCGGGTTGTACCCAGCTGTGCCTCTCCACAGTGTTCATGGGAGCAGTGTGCTGCCAGGTAAATGATCCCCACCCTGGTGGTGCAGGGCTGATGGCAGMAGCAGGTTTTGTTTGCCAACACCAACCAGAGATGGACTAACCATGGAAAACCCTGGCGCAGTAGGATGGGGGTTGCTCTGGGGCTGGAGCACGAAAAGCGGGGTGCTGTCCCAGCTGGAGCAGCATGGAGGAGAGACGGGATGGTGTCACTGTACCCAGCTGGAGCAGCATCCCAGCATGGAGGGGAGATGGGATGGGGTCACTGCACCCAGCTGGAGCAGCATGGAGGGGAGATGGGATGGGGTCACTGCACCCAGTTGGAGCAGCATCCCAGCACGGAGGGGGACAGGATGGTGCCACTGTACCCAGTTGGAGCAGCATCCCAGCACGGAGTGGGGACAGGATGGTGTCACTGCACCCAGCTGGAGCAGCATGGAGGGGGGACAGGATGGTGTCACTGCACCCAGCTGATGATCACCCCTCTCTGGGCTGGCACAGATGAGGCAGGGAGCGTTCCTGGTGAACACAGCCCGCGGGGGGCTGGTGGAYGAGAAGGCCTTAACCCAAGCGCTGAAGGAGGGGCGGATACGAGGGGCCGCGCTCGACGTGCACGAGTCGGAACCGTTCAGGTAAAGCCGCGGCTCGCGGGGTTTGGGGTGGCGTTGGTGTCACTGTCTGTCACAGGACATGGGGTACCCATCACCCACMGAGTGTCACAGCCCCCTGTCACAGCCCCAGCACCTGGGGACAGTCCTGCTGCTGTCACCTTGCAGCATCTGTTGATGTCCGGCATCGGAGTTACAGGTGCTCAAAGGGACACTGGGAGCTTGGAACAAGAACCCAGCCTGTGTTCACTAAACAACCCAAAACATTCACTGTCCCTGAGAACAAATTCACTGCACTCAGGGTTGGGTGTTTTTGCCCGCAGCCTGGGAAGCTTTGGTTCTAACTGGGAGTACAGTTTCTCTCACCACAGAAAATTTTACACAACAAAGTTTGCTCCTACACAAGGAGAATACCCATGTTCAAACCTTCCTCCACCCTGTGCWGGGTGACCCACAACCTTTCCCTGTATCCCCACACKGCAGCAGACACCACCAAACATTATTCCCATGGGAGCATTAAGACCAGTCACCCCACGGGTTGGGTTTTCAGCCCTGTTGGCTCTTTTTTGGTGCATTTTCAGTCTGAGCCCTGCACAAAAGCTTGTGCTTCCTCCCCAGCATTCTGGCCATTTTGGGCAGGCAGGACCATCAAGCCAGGGAATCATGGAATGATTTGGGCTGAAAAGCACTTTAAAGGTCATCTAGTTGCAATTYTTTCCAAGAATTCCCCTTTTTYAAGGGRCACCTTCTGCTAGAGCARRTTACTGCAAGCCCTGTCCAGCCTGGCCTTSGAAGGAGTGTTGCAGAGGGCRAGGCCACAAACCTTTAGCTGTTCATCTTTTATTCTCTGTTTAAACATTGATTAATCTCTTTGTTTCTTTTCCCCTGCTCCCAGTTTTGCTCAAGGCCCATTGAAAGATGCTCCCAACCTGATCTGCACCCCRCACACAGCCTGGTACAGCGAGCAGGCGTCCCTAGAGATGAGAGAAGCTGCTGCCACCGAAATCCGACGCGCGATCACAGGTACCCATCCCCTGGGGACAGGGCTTCATCCTGCCCAAATCCCAGCAGGACACTGGGAAAGACATCTAACCCCAGTTTGCTTCCCAGTAAAAGAGCCGAGAGCCCGAATTTCCCTGTTTTGTCATTTGGAAATGGTTGTGTTTGAGTGAGGGGGTTTGTGTTGGTTTTGTTTTTTTATTGAATGGGCAAAGRTTGGTTTCTGTGGCTGGGGAGAACAGGACAGGGGAGTTGTAATTGCTGCCCCCAATTACACACAGTGCACAGCCACTACATTCCAAACCAAATCCCAAGGTAGTGGGCACAACACTCCAGCAAAAGGGGGCTTCCCTTGTCCCCAAAGTTGCCCTCCTTGTGCGGGTGGAAGGCACAGCTTCRTGTCTGCCCCCAAAGCAGCGGGCCCAAGGAACTGCTCCTCTGAAAGCTGAGTGTTGGGAGTGAGGGTGGGAAACTCCAACCCTGCACTTGGGACAGCCAAAACATCCTCCTCACAGCAAGGAATATGGGAGTTTTCCTCCTTTTCCCATGCTTTACACTAACAGATAGAGTGAATTTATAAAAACTGCAGCTCATTAGAGGATGATGAAGCCTGACAGACTCACCTTTCTCCCCAACTCCAGGGCGCATCCCAGAAAGCCTAAGGAACTGTGTGAATAAGGAATTCTTTGTCACGACGGCTCCGTGGTCAGTAATAGACCAGCAGGCGATTCATCCCGAGCTCAATGGTGCCACGTACAGGTGAGCRGGAGAACGGGAACGCCGGSAGAGCGGCGGAGCACCGGGAAAAGYGGGGCYGMTGGGATCAGTGGGAYAGMGGGRCTGCACTGCCGGGCACCCCRGCTGCTCTCACCCCCTCCCTGRGCAMCAGCACTCRCAGCTCCRGGGTKTSTGATGCTGYTTGAGCCACCCACGGGTSCAGAGYCTGCATCCCAGCRGRGYASSAGRCACTGGGCAGCGTCTCTGGAAGTGGCAGGARCCCCCCAGAACCCTCCACAAGCTGTGGAGTTTGCCCCAGAGCACCCCACAAGCTGTGGGTGTGAGTTCTGAACCACACCAGGAACTCTGTGCTCCTGCCCATGATCAACTGCTGCGAGCCAGGCCCAGCTCGTGGGTTAATGAGCCAGGGGAAAAGCTCCAAATATAGGGCCGTAGTCAGGTGACCCAATTTCCACCTAAATCCCAGATTAAGGGTTACTTACTGCTGTTTAGATGGCTGCAAGCATGCTGGTAGGAGACATCAGGCACAAGGAGCCTGGGCTCATTCAGGGTATCACCACTGCCAAAAATACTCTGAGCTACAAATACCCGGCAGGGCACATCAGGTCATGGCAGGCAGAGCCAGGCAGCAGCAGAGCCCCAGGCAGCTCCTGTGCCATGCAGGTCACAGGCACTGAGCGCTCGCCCTGACCAGCAGAACATCCAAACCTGCAAAAAGCATCCCCTGGGCCGCTCCTGGTCCAAAACACGCAGGCAGTGCCATCACCTGAGGCCAAGCCTTGGCTTCCCARCTTTACCTGTCTCTGCAGGGAGCTTCATCCTGGCTAAGCTCCTCAGGAGCTGCAGCCCTGGAGCCCTGTGAGCTCGCTCAGCTCGCCACCTTCATGGGCAGGTAAAACTCCCTTCCCCTCATTTCCCAATYTGCCTTTCCTTACGGCAGCAGAAGCGCAGGGAGGTGCTGTGATGGGAGCCCTCAGGCCCCACRTGTCCACAAAGCTCCACAGGGTTTTGTCTTTGCTGCCCCCACATCACACCTCAAGAAATTGCCGTTATTCTCCTTTCTCAAACTCACTCTTGTTTCTTGGATTGTGTGTAATTCCTCCTGCTCTTGGAACAGATGGATTAGATCAGCTCTCAGCTGTGCCGTTCCGTGAGGAAGAAGCACTCACCTTCCACACAGGGAGAATTTACAAAGCAGGTGTAGGTGTCCAAGGTATTCTCACACAGGGATGATGGAGTCAGCACTTGTTTCAGAGAGCATTCCAGATGGTTCCTTACCCACTTTTCCAAAGGAGAAAACCTCCCCCATGGTTCAAAAAGGCACAGAACACGCTGCAGTCCTGCGGGTGTAGTGCTTTCCTTACCCAAGGCACAGCAATTAATGTAACTGTGAGAAAAGTTACAAACCAAAGGAAAAGCCAAGCTGGCTCAGGGAGGGAAGTGGAGTCTCTTTGCTGTTTTCTCCACACTGGTGGCGGGGTGGTGGGTGTGTGATGTGCTCTGCTGTGACAAACCTGCCTGTCTCTGTCCCCTGTGCCAGGTATCCCCCTGGGATGGTCAGTGTGGCACCAGGAGGAATCCCAGCAGCTATGGAGGGCATCATTCCTGGAGGCATCCCCGTTACTCACAACCTTCCCACAGTGGCACATCCTTCCCAAGCTCCATCGCCCAACCAGCCCACAAAACACGGGGACAACAGGGAACACCCCAACGAGCAATAGCAGATAATTTAAAAACCRTTCAATAAACTTAGGACCAAGAGACATTGGAAAAGAAGTTATACATGAACTAAAAGAGAAGAATTTGATACGAAATTTGTAATGTTGATTTTGGACAGAAGCATCATTGATGTTCCAGTGTTCCCAACAAAACGACAGCAGCCAAGACTGGGGAGAAGCCCTGGAGAAGTCACCTGCTCCCTGCAGCGCTGAAAACTAGGATGTGATACATTAATGAGCAACTGTTATTGTGTGTTGAGTTTCCTTCATCTGTGCATCAATCACCTGAATAAAAATGAATTTTCCCCCTTCGATTCCTTGGGAAGGGCAGGGCTCCTGCAGTGTSTCCAGGCCACTGAATTAAGCCATCTTTACAGAGTTAACAAGTCAGAGGAAACCATTGTGTGGCTTCAGCCCTTCCCTTTCTCTTGCATCTGGTGACCTCTCCTAAYGGGGGGCAGCAGTCCTGGCTTAGAAGTGGAAGAAAAAAGAAAAAGAAAATACTACTCCTCCTCCTTTCTGCAGTCTCACAGGGCCAGTGTAACAGAAGTTCTCCTGCCAGGTCTGAGTTCCAGCCATTCCAGCCGGGATCTGTGGGATGGGGAGGGCAGAAAGGGCTCCTGGCACTGACCACTGCCCTCCCAGGCTAAGGAAAACCAAACTGCCAGTCTCTTCTCTGCCCAATACACTGAATAAAGTAGCTGTGCATCCACCTACGCCCTGCAATGATGCAAGAAAAAAAATAAAAGAAAAAAAAAGGAAAAAAAAAAGAAAAAAAAGAAGAAAGTATTAAGTTTCACACACTATTTGTACTCAAATATATTTTCTCAGTTTTAAATCTGCAGCTATTTTATCAAGTGGAAAAAATCTTGAGCTGGAAAGGGTTCAAGAATAATGTTGCATTTCCTTATGTCTCAGGAAACACTTTTTATGGTAACTTGTCAGACTGTCTATGAACAAAATCCACTTTTTTAGACATTGATAAAAGTCTTCTTTTCTTCACGTGATATTTTATACAAGAACACTTCAAGATGTGTTATTAGATGTGACTGATTTTAACAAATCCTATTAGATTTGTATCAACTAGTTACATGTTATATTCATAGTCTTTTGTGAATCATCGCCTTTTTGTTTTTAAAGATGGCCTGTTTTGAGCCTTTGTATGGGTACATTCCTGTTTCTGTGACAAAAAAAAAAGAAAAGAAATCTTGAGCTGTCCCAAACAGACAAAAAAGAAACCAATGGCTATCAGTATGTTTTGTTTTAGTGTGTTACCGTTACTGTATTTGTTTATTGTAAAGGTGGACATTTAGCGTTCAGTGCAGTTTTCAATAAAAAGTGATAAAATTTCTATAATTTCTGAAAGGCAAAAGCTCTYGCTGCAGTCTGGGGCTTGGAGACACTGAGAGGTAACCACAAGGTACAGAAATATAATTCTGGTCACACTTGGTGAATAGGTACAGGCCAGTGGGAAGGGAAGGGCCCTTCCAACTCAGACCATTCCGTGAGGAAGAGATCACTGTGGGTTTCCACTAAGCTACAAAGGCAGCTACAACTCTTAACAACTTTTTGTRTACATTCTCGAGCTGAAGCATTATCAAACCATTGGAGAATAAAGCCAAAAAAGTGCTCAAGAGGTGCTGGTGGCTTTGAGCCTCACTGGGCAAAAGGCCTTTTGTTGTTTCCACCCCTTCTTTCCCACTGTGTCCTGGTGCCACACACATGGAGTTRGATGGGGACTAAAAAGAGCTGAAACCAAAAAGTATCTAAGTTACAAAACTCTGTATTTTGTCTGTTTTACATTAAACTGAAAACCTGGTTRCCAGTTTCAAACATCAAAAAAAGGGTCACCTGTTACAGAGTGACCACTCCTTGCCAGTGCTCAGCRCAGCCCAGCAGTGAATTATCCAAGACTTCGGTGAGAAACTGGGATAAAACAGGTCAGATACAGGGGAGGTATCTGGGAGACACTGAAATGACCATCAAAACCAAGAGGAAAACACTTAATTCATGTCAAGGTTTAGAGTTGTTTTAAAAATAAAGGAGCCCTGGTAMTTTGTTTCTCAATAATCCAGTCCTTCCCTGCGCCGCAGGATCCCGTGGGCCAGCAGTGACTCCACAGTGGGACAGTGAGAGCTGAGCTCAGACAATGCTGGAGCTTTCATCAACACCCAACTTCCCTTTCAACCAAAACCAAGGATARAAGTGCTACAAACTCAACAGGAGCAGAGATTAAGCCACCCCAAGGGTTGCAAGTGCCTGCAGCGAGAACACCGGCAAAACATGCAAAGATAGATCTGTGGAAGCAGAAAGGGAAAAATATCATCGCAACTGGGATATGCCAAAGCACCAGGAGGCTGCAGATCTCAAATGGAAAATTACTGGGCAAAGAAATGGGAGATAAAAGTTGCTGCTGAAGGTTTGTGGCTGACAGAGCCGTGGTGCTGTTGTCCCACTCAGGGAAGCTCTCCTGGGATTGTTCTCCAGGGAGAATTCCAAAAAAAAAAAATTTAAAAAAAAAAATTTAAAAGGGAAAAAAACTAAATAAAACCAAAAAAAAAAAAAAAAAATGAGGTTTAGGGGAAGTTACTGAATGAAGGGGGAGGTGGTGGGGGGAAGGAAAGCAGCAGTTAAGGTTCCAGACACACAAACCAACCTGGGTAATGGAGGAAACGCGACTTGAGGGTATTTGCCGTAAGCCATGCAGCAGAACTTTGGAAGAATCCAGAATTACTAAATTTTAATATATTAAAACCAAAAGAAATACAGGGATTTTTCACTGAGGAAGTCATAAATAAAACCAGAAAAAAAAACCCTGACCAGCTGTAAAGGAGGTAGCAATGAAAAGCTAAATTCTGTGCTAGGAAAGCGTATGCTGCTGCGAGCAATAATATGAGGAAAATAACACTGAGAAACCCAATTTTTTATATATATTTCCATGGCTGAAAGAGCAGAACTTGCTGAGAGAAGCTGCAGGAGTGTGTGCAGATTAATCTCAGTGTCTGTAAACTTTCAGGTGTGTGATTGAGAAACCACTGACATACACTGACTGCGGTGCGAGCACGAAGCCGGGGGTTGCAGCCCTTTAATCTACAGGTACAGGAGGTTTGGATTACTCTGATTCTGGAAAAGTCACTTCACCATTTCCCAAAGGGTCCGTGAAGTGTGTGAACCTGAACAGACCATTGTACAGCACATCAGAACAAAACAATAATGATCAAGGAAGCCAAGTGATCCAAAGTACCAGGACTGTCCTGTGGGAGCAGAACTTGAGAAATCCATCGGTGCATGCGTTTGGGAACAGCTGGACTGACCACGGGGACTGCTCTGGGAAGGGCTGGGGGACAGGGACACAATGCAGGCCACTTTGGCTCAGGGTGGACTTTCACTCTGGTAATTCCCTCCCAGGGACAAGGAAGCTTCATTTCCCTGAAGGGAAAAGCACTGCCAGAAGCACAGGGGGAGGTGAAAACTGCACAGCATCCTCGGAGTAGCCCAGGGAATCAGGAGCTCCTCCTTTTGTCCACAGGGCAGCTGGTCATGGGCAGGCTGGGATCTGAATTCACAGCTCTGGGCACTGACTGAGAGCTCCTAAAGCTGGCTGAATTGGGACCCCTGTGCTCACAGCACAACACAAACCACTCCAGCACACGGTGCAKGCCAGCTCAGGGCACGGAAATCCTCATCCCAGCTTACCCTGCATTCAGCTCCCCTCACAGAAAAGCTCTACATCCTCAACTAGACAAGGTATCAAAGGATTTCACTGCAAGGTAAGAACAAAAAAAACATTCCCAATTTAGAAAGGGAACTTGAAGCAGGACCATGTGCTCATGAAGGACCTGTGTAGTAACTGGGGTTTAGGTGGTGAATTTGGGTCACTCACACATGGCAGAGCAGCATTCATCCTTCACCTGGAAATCTGGGCATGCAYCAATCACAGGAGATCTAACAGCCAAAAAAGGTGAAGACATAATAAACCTCAGTGGAATCTAGGACGGGAAAATTGCAAAATTAATACAGTACTTCATTATTTCTTTACTTTCGGTGTCGTCACCAAGTTTCTGTAGGAGTTGTGCACGTTTCAACACCATCTAAGCAGCATTTGGAAGAAAAAGCAGCAAGTTCCTCAGGGTTTCCATAGCTCTGAACTACATAAAAATAGGTGCTATGGGGCTTCTTTCCAAATTCTAATTAAAACAATTCCATCTACTGCAAAATTCCTTATTCAACCACCACACCATCAAAAGTGCTTTTCAAGACAACCTGAATTGCACTGTATATGTAAAAACTGGCATTAACTTTAGTGTTTCAGTGAGATTTTTAGATAAACTTTATCCATTACAGGTTACATGGCTAAAGTTATCAAATATAATAAAATTTCTACTGGAGAATATATTCTGAACTTACAGTCTTAGGAACTTACATAAGTTTAAGTATGGCCACATCAATCAACATGCAAGAAATTCCCAGGTTTACATACTGAGAAATATATAACAGTGCTTTTAAACAACTTGAGCATAGATTCTTCTTTTTAATTAGAACTGCCAAGTGGATTCTCACCAGATTTAGTGACCAAGGACTAACCCTTCAAAAAGGTGTTTTTTCATTTGCAGCAAAGTTTGAGTGATCAAAGAATAAAAGATAAAATGATATATTCATTTGTAACACAGCAAGACAGTTTTGACAAGATTAAATTCTCAATTGTGTTCAAGTTCTCAGATTTCACACAATTTTGTTTAGTGTATGCTCACAGGAATAAAATCCCTAGCTTTTAGGTCACTTCTCTGAATAAATATCCTTACATATACTGAAAGGAATCTATTAACTATTAGAAGGAAAAAAAAAAAAGAAGCAAAAAAGAAACCCAAAAAAAATTTTTTTTCAGGCAACAAATCATTTCACTCAATGAAAAATTTAGCTTCTCTGGATTCCAGTTTGTTCTGTAGAGTTTAGACTTTATTACATGGGCACAGCAATAACTAAAATATTAGTAAAATAATGAATGTATTTTTGTTTATGACTTGCTGTGGGTATCTTGTGCAAACAAAAAAAAAAAAAAAAACCTCTCACAATCTGACCTGGGCACTAGTGAGATTTCACAAGAAAGGACCTTTCAGGGAAATGTGTCAAGAGTATCTAAAAGGTGATGGAGAAGACCAGGTTCTACTGTAAAAGAATCTCGGAGGGAGGAGATATCCATCCAGCTCACATGTGCTTTCAGAAGTGCCCTTAGTTGAAAAATTTCTCTGCAATAATTAAGATGCTGGTATACGTTTCCTATTACACAACCTCTTACACAACCACATGCGGTACATTTATAGACAGATTTACAGTCAGAAAGAAAAATGGGGTTGGTTGGTTTTGTTTTTTTTTCCATCTTGATAATAAAATTAGCTGTTTTTTGTTTCTTTTTCGTGTTTTTATACAAACTGTAGTCCAGCCCACTTGGCTCTCCCCAGGCAGCAGGATGAGCGTCCATCCTCTCCCCGTGCTGTCGGAGAATCCTTCCCAGCATGTCTCCCCTAGACCTGGGTGGTTCCACACCCAACTGCTACAGCACAACCTCACTCGGGCTCACACACTCTGYGCTGCTCATTTGCACTTTATTCCCCCTCATTCATCGTCGTCGTCCTCGTCCTCCTCTCCGTCGGACAGGGACGTGCAGGGCCGGATCTGGCGGTAGCGGTCGAGCCACTTCTCCACCATCTGGGTGACCAGCGGGTGATTGCGCCGCCGCGAGCTCTTCTGCATGGCCACCAGAACCCCTCCCTCCGTCACGCAGCAGTCCAGCCACTCCCGCAGCAGCTTCTCCTGCTGCTCCTCATTGCCTATCTTTGGGACAGAAAACAGC